>NC_133325.1:521392751-521692751 GCF_042186555.1 Aquarana catesbeiana
GCAGTTGCGCTGCCCGAGCGGAGAATAGTAGCAGGCCTGGTTCTGCAGCGCAGCAGTGGTGGGGGGAGCGAGGAGGAAAACACAGACCAGACCATTGCTGCCGCAGCGTGGGGGGGGGGGGGGGTGATCTAAGTCACAGGTGAAAAAAAAAAAAAAACAGCCATAGGGAGCTGCCAGGGTTCTCCCCTCCCTCGGTAAGTGGTGTCACCCGACCCGGGCTTGGACCGCACCCCCATAGCAACGCCATTGACACCCCTCAATGTGTGGCACCCGGGGCGGACCGCGCCCCTGCTGTACAAGTAATCAATCCACCACTGGGTCTCTGCAAAGTCAGCTCCTTTAATAAGTATTATGGCAGATGAAAGTAAACAAATTGAATTTGTACTATCACTATGCTCCTCAAAAATACCTGTTGATCTTGCCCAAAAACAACATTTTATATATTACAGCTTACCAGTATATAGATGCGGTGGCTGCATTATTTGTCTTTTGTCAGGCTTTTTTTTCTTTTATTTTCAACTGGTGATCCTGTCAGTAACACAGGTTGTCAATGCTCACTCACTGTACTCCATCTATGAAGAAACAGCATTGTCACCGGCTGTTTACTCCTGATTTGGAATGCAGAATACCTCCCTCTCACTTAAAGCAGACCTTCAGTCTTTTTTTAACTTACAAACTTTTTAAAGTTTTACAATAGTAAAACTTTTTTTTTCTGCCAGTAAATACCTTATACGGCCCACTTCCTGTTTCTTGTCTGGTCATTAGCCTAGGCTTATAACATCATGCACAGCTCTCTCTCTCTCTCGTTTGTCAGGAAGGGAGGGGGGGTGAGTCATAGGAGGGCCAATGAGAGCTGCAGAGCTGGAGGTGTATCTCTGTGTGTCTGTGTAAATCCAGGAAGTGAACAGGCAGCAGCTTCAGCTGCCCACAGTTAAAATGGCTGCAGCCAGACTTAGTGGAGGGAGATTTCTGCAGCATATTTGGCAAGTACTGAATCACATTATATATAAAATAATATGCAAAGTAGTTGGAGGGAAGCTTCAGAATGGCAAAGATGTTTTTATTACAAATTATGTGAGCAGACTGCAGTTCCTCTTTAACAGCTATTTCAAAGGGGAAGGTGTTCAGGTTTAATTTCTTTCACATAGAAATTAACTGTTCAGGGCTGATAACACTGCTTAAGATTTCATTGCAGGTGGCAGACTGCACAGGGTGTTACAAGCTTACTAGTTTTCTGGCAGGCTCAACAGGTATTTGCTTGCACTTTTCAAACAGATATAGCAAAATGCTTATAAATGACATATTCAACAGACCAAAACATAGCAAATAAGACAAGTTCATTGTTGGGGTTTACATACACTTTAAGTTCTTCTGCTGTAATAGGTGACTGCAGTTGCTCTTTCTTCAGGAGACATTGAGGGGGTGCCTGACTTCTGTACGTTGGTCTTTTCGAGGTTGAGAGGTAAAGTTTTTTTATAGTTCCAAATTTATGTTTCTTTCTTAAAGATGTTAATAAGTTGGGACTCTTGAGTTATGATTTGAGGACTGTAATTTTTAGGTTGTGGGCTCCGAGGGCTTTAAATACAAACCTACAGAGTTTGTTACTATACTCATATAGAGCCCTTTTTTTGCTAGGCTTTTTTTAAAGTGGTTGTTAAACCACTACTATAAAATCCTCCCATCCCCACTGTAACAGAACAATATATGTACCTGTGCTATATAAAAAATATGCCTATCTGTACCTATATCAGGGTGGCTCCCGACGCTCATGTGACTCCTCGGCGCTCTCCTTTGCCCAGCTGACAGCTTCAGTGGCGTGGCCGAGCACCCCCGATGATGTCAGCTGGGGTGGAGGGGAAGAGAGGAGAGAGAGAGCCAAGGAGTCACGTGAGCACCGGGAGTCGCTCTGATATAGGTACAGATCGGCATATTTTTTATATATTATACAGGCACAGGGACACATATTGTTATGTTACAAAGGGGATGGGAGGATTTTATAGTAGTTATGAGAGCAGCAGGAGGGGAGGGGGTGGGCACTGACATGAGCAGACAGGCAGGGAGGGAGGGAGGAGTGGGGGACAGAGAAGGACAGAGCAGGGCTGCGGATGACAGAGGCACGTAAACTGACCACAGTGTCAGGGCTCAGCAGCCATGATAAACCGTGGTCAGTTTACAAGGGGAGGGTATAGTCAGGCAGGATCAGCCGGGTTTTTTAGGTGATAGAAGGGGCCAAATTACACAGCACAAGCACTGTGCTGTATAACATGCTTTAAGGGAATAGGATCTTTTTTTTTTATTTTATTTGTCATACTGACCTGGCTAGGAGTTATTTGTGCACAGACTCTAATTCTGTATCTAGGCTAGCAGGACGCTTACTTGTGTTAACCATTTTTTAAATTTTTTTTTAGTCTGGAACTGTTAATGAGGAAAAAAGGAAATCACTGATCACACATTTTTGAGTCTCTCAGATTGTCAGAGGGCGTACATCTGGGTCTACATTATTAGTGAAGGAGGAAATCAAGCTCCTCAGTTATCTATTCCTGGACCAGTAGAACTGGGAATCAAGATTTGTTTAGCCCCAAAATAACTTGATTTTGCTAGGGAATACATAATAGTGACTGAAAGGTAAACAGGATCATAGTTGTAAATCAGAAGATTAACAATAGTTACACCTTTTATTTTAGAGTGATCTCTATTGTAAGTAAAAAAGTAAGCAGTGTGTGATTATGGGAAAAGTTTAATTTGCTATGACTAGCAATTCACCGGTGAACGAACAGCCAGTTGTGGATGTCTAGGATAGGGTAGTACAAATGCTAAAAATTCCACCCAGCAATAGAACTCCTGAGAATTACTGTAGGTCTTCACACACCAATAAGTTAGCCTGTATTTGACTATTATGCCCCGTACACACAGTCAGATTTTCAGACGGAAAATGTTCGATGGGAGCTTGTTGGAAATTCTGACCGTGTTGTAGGCTCCATCGGACATTTTCCATCGGAATTTCCGTCAAAATTTTCTGACAACAAAATCCGTTGTCATAACTTCCGATCGTGTACACAATTCCGACACACAATGTTCCAAGCATGCTTGGAATCAAACAGAAGAGCCGCACCGGCTATTGAACTTCATTTTTCTCGGCTCATCGTACGTGTTGTACTTCACCACGCTCTTGACGTTCGGAATTTCCAACAAGATTTGTGTGACCGTGTGTATGCAAGACAAGTTTGAGCCAACATCCGTCGGAAAAATCCATGGATTTTGTTGTCGGAATGTCCAATCATGTGTACAGGGCGTTAGACATTTGCTTAGCACCCAGAAAGTTGTTACTGATTGTTGTTTTCATTAAGATATTTTTCCCATTTTCATAAATGTTTTGGTCTCGTGGCTTCCAAGGGATTCCTTTTTTATTTAGCAATAGGACTGGGCAATAGTAGGCTGTAGCATATTAAAAGGTTTGGGGATTTTATCTTTCTTAAAGTGATACTAAAGTCTTGTTTTTTTTTGCTTCAAATTAACAAACATGTTATACTTACCTGCTCTGTGCAGTGGTTTTGCAAAAAGCAGCCCAGATCCTCATTTTCCTGGGTCCCTCTTCGGCGTTTCTGGCCCCTCAGTTCTGTCAAGCACCCGAATCGAGCCCCAGCTCAATGTGTCCATTCAGACATGGAGCCGTAGCCTAGCCCCGCCTCCTCTGTTTCCTCATTGGCTCACTGACAGCAACTGGAGCCAATGGTGCTTCGCTGCTGTCTCAGCCAATGAGGCGACATTGCTTGATCGAGATGGGGCTCAGGTATTAGGATGGCTGAGGGGGGAGCTGCACACAGAAGGCTTTTTATCTTAATGTATAGAATGCATTAGTGGACATTTTATCCTGTTTTTAAAAATACATTGTAATAAAAATCTTTTTTATATAAATCCATTGTGTATAGTTGATGGCATTGAGATCATCGTTTAAAGCCCATTCTGTATGCATCTTTCTAGTCTTTTTTTCCGGGTTGATGATCTCTTGATATAAGGCTGTTTTAGCTTTTTGGTTATACCCCTCCACTTATACCACATCATTTATAATAAATTCAATTCCGTAATTCTTTGGCTGGTGTTACACTTAAAAAAATTTACGGTTTTTGACTTACAAACAAATTTGACTTAAGAACATACCTACAGTCCCTATCGTGTTTGTAACTGAGGGACCGTCTGTACAATCATTCTAACAATATTCAATAACATCTTATCCTTGATTGCAGCACTTACTTTGTACTTCTCCATGAAAGAAGATGATGCTATACAAATCATTTAAAGTTGAACTCTAAATTTAAAAAATACCCCATCCCTCCAGCTGAAAAAGATTTAATGTTCATTTTGTCTAGGGATGATATCATTAAGGAGTAATTACCTCAATTCAGGGTCCAAAAAAAGCTGGTGCTTTGGACCTCTATTTTTTTCAGAGCTGGAAAATGGACAGGTCATCAGGTACAATGCAGGGCTAGCCATGGCAGCTGGTCATGCGGTGTATGAGATGTCATTGACAGGAACAGTAACAAAATCTGTTAAAGACCTGTAAGAAGAGTGGCTTTGAGTCACTGGTTGTCTGGAGCAGAAAGAGAGGAAGGAATCCTGGATTAAAGTAGGTAATACTGTTATATATATATATATATATATATATATCCCCTAGAAAAAAAAAGCCTTTATCAGTTGGGAGTAGTGGGGGGAGGGAATTTGATAACTTAGTAAATGCCCTGAGTTATGTCAGATGTACATAAACCCTCAGGGGAGTATTTGGACCAGAACAAGCATGCAGCAAATAAAAGTCTGAATTTCTGTGCTTTAGGTCAATGACACAAGAATCATTAAAGTGAATGCACCAGTATGATAGCCAGAACACTACTATTTTCAGAAGGGAATATTAGCAATATTTGCCACATATTTTTCCCATGACAGTGGTCCATTTATAATGTTTTGCATGTTCACATAAAAATTAAGAGTTGTTTATAATTTTGCACTAAAAAAACACACCCAATCCATTTTTCTTTTTATCGACTTGGGAGGAATCAGATGAGTACCAGAAACCCTTGCCTACTTATCTTCCGTATCTATTATCATTCATGACACCACTGTTTACTACTGTGATGTCTGTGATTGGTGACAGCTATCACATGGTACACGGCAAATCACAGCAGCCCTGTACCATGTGATTGCTGTGACCAATCACAGTAGTACTCAATGGCTGCATGAATGCAGCTTAACAGTGTCAAAAATTATTGTTTATACATCCATCATGGCAGTGTAAGTAATCGCAGTTTGGTGGGAAAAAATTCCAAATCACCCCTCACTATAGTGACAGTATGAAAAAAAGTTCACTGTATGTCAGCGCCACCAGCCATCGTCTCTGATCACTGTCTCAGCAGTACAATGTCCCCAGACTAGTGCTGCCAGTCAGTGTTCCTCACTATTGCACCAGTCAGTATCCCTATTCACCGGCGCTAACTCACAGTGTCCCTGATCATTGCCATACCAGTCATATTGTACCTAATCACCGCCACACCAGTCACAGTGTCTCTGATCACTGCCACACCAGTCTCCGTGTCCCTGATCACATCCAGACAGTCCCAGTGTCCCTCATCTCAGCCACACCAGTCGCATTGTCTCTAATCATCGCCACAACAGTCATAGTGTCACCATAAGGACTTGATCACATGCGCGATGCTTGGATCGTGTTTGGATCACTCTTCAGAGAGCATTTGACAGGCAGTGAGAATGCATTCTATAGCCTTCTCACTACCTTCTTTAACCCCTTGGATCTCGCACAAACACCCCTATTCACTTGAATTGGTCATGATCGGCAGGCGTACAGGGGGTATAATTCCTGCAACAGCTGCGACACATGTGTACACCCTGTGCCACTGCAGCTAAAGCGTGTAGCAGTTGAGGGGCCGTAAAACCATGGCTCCACCCCCCCCAACTGAATGTTCCTGTGAGACACCAATCCAAGCCATTCCCTGTGGACAACTGCACTATTGGAACCATGGGAACTTCCTTTCTTCAGCCACCTGTACTTCCTACCCAGTGAACATGACATTCCTGGGGGCAACCACGTACCAGTAGGCTATGCTTGCTTGGCTTATAGGAACGGGGACTGCTATATTCCCTGACCAGGCACACAGAGACCATTACAGTACATTGTTTTTGACACAATTGGTTGATTTGTGCGATATACAAGATACAATGCCCAGTACATAACACTAGTATAGACACTGAAAAAGTCTCACATGTGGCAGCAGAATGTGTTTTGAGTTGTAGTTCTAAGTGCGCCCATGCTATGCGAGAAAAATATCTTATGAAATCCTATTAATTCGACTACTTTGTGTAAAACTATTTTTTTTTATTCTCTTTCCACATTTTCCAGCAACTTGTGGCAAAAAATTAAGTCTTTTTGGAAGAGAGATAGCTTCTGCTACAAAATTCATCCAGAGGCTGCGGAACTGGGTATCTGGGCATAATCTTCTAGAAAAAATACAGCTGTGGTATACAGAAATTGCTAGCAGGACTCAGCCACCTCCAGCTCTACTTGTGGGGCCAAGCCATAAATTTGACAACATCTATTATTATTTACACAATGGACACAGAGAAGATATGCCTCCTTCAATTATTATGTCTTCCCAAAAGGTTCTAGCTGCTGGAGGAACCTCAGTCAGCTCAGATTCAGTGCTTTCAAAGGCTACAAAAAAGCCAGTGACCCCTGGAGTCTGCCCTTCTAAATGGGAATTGTCATGTGAACAACCATACCTGTGAATACTTCATGGAAGATTTTTCATATTAATCCAATTAAACCTAATATTAATTAGGTGCACTGTAAAATAATGACCACACCTCACCATGCCTCTTAAAAATACTTTGGGGTGTGGGTTTGTGGTCATTTTGTGGGACTGTCCTGGTGCACCAGAGCCTCCAAAAATGTGATAGGTAGTCAGGAGTTTAGATGCGTAATTTATGCCCCCAGACAGCCTGAAGATGCTTCTTGGGTTTTGGGCCCCTCTATGTGGTTAGGCGGTGACAAAGTCTCACACATGTGGCCTTGACACACTCAATAAAAATGAAAGAATGCCTGTGATGTGTGTTAGAATTATCTTATTAATTGACAACTTTGTGTAGAAACAATACATTTACATTTTCTTACCTGCATTTTTCAAAAACCTCTGGCAAAAAATGTACTAAGACTATGCCTATACCTTCAGGTGTTTGCTTTGCAACATGTGGTCATTTTGGTTGTGGGTGTTTCCACTGTCCTGGTGCTCCAGGGCCTAAAAATGTGATAGGTAGTCAGGAAAGTGGATGTATAATTCATGCCTCTGAAACGCCTAAAGGTGCCCCTTGGATTTTGGCCCCTACTATGCATCTTGGGAGGAGTAGCAGAATGTATTTTGGGGTGTAATTGTAAGTATGACTATGCTGTGTGTAAAAATACAATTAAAACTTTGTGGAAAAAAAATTTAATTTACAAATTTTCCCAAAAACTAAAACTTCCAAAAAACTAACCATGCCTCTTACTAAATACCTTTTAGCCCCGGTTCACACAGAGGCGGCACGACTTGCAGGTCGCCTCACCGAGGCGACCTGCACACGACTGCCACGGCGACTTGCAAAACGACTTCTGTATAGAAGTCTATGCAAGTCGCCCCAAGTGGCCACCAAAGTAGTACAGGAACCTTTTTCTAAGTCGGAGCGACCTGCGTCACTCCTATTAGAACGGTTCCATTGTACAGAACGGGAGGTGACTTGTCAGGCGGCTAGGTCGCCTGACAAGTCGCCCCTGTGTGAACCGGCACTTACTGTCTACTTTCTAAAAAGGAGTCATTTGGGGGGTATTTGTACTAGCCTGGCATTTTAGGACCTCAAGAAATGAGAGAGGCTTTCAATACATCAAATATATTTACCATAGCTTGTAGACTCTATACAAGGGGTAGGCAACCTTTTGAGCAGTGTGCTGAAAAATGTTTTCAGAGAAATTGAGAGTGCCAATTTTGTAACAAAAAAAATGTCAACTTCACACTCTCAATCACTAAAATAATTTTTTATAAAGTAAATGATGTAAGCTATTTTAGTAGTGTGAAATTAACATCCTGCACTCTCACGCCTCAGATCAGCCCCAATTCATGCACCTTCACACCTCAGATCACTGTCCCCCCTGCAAATCTGTTTCACCACTGTACCCCCCTGCTCATCTGCCCCACCAATGTACCCCCATGCACATTTTCCCCACCACATCTGCCCCACCACTGTACCACCCTGCTCATCTGCCCCACCACTGTAACCCCCTGCTCATCTGCCCCACCACTGTAACCCCCTGCTCATCTGCCCCACCACTGTAACCCCCTGCTCATCTGCCCCACCACTGTAACCCCCTGCTCATCTGCCCCACCACTGTAACCCCCTGCTCATCTGCCCCACCACTGTAACCCCCTGCTCATCTGCCCCACCACTGTAACCCCCTGCTCATCTGCCCCACCACTGTAACCCCCTGCTCATCTGCCCCACCACTGTAACCCCCTGCTCATCTGCCACACCACTGTAACCCCCTGCTCATCTGCCACACCACTGTAACCCCCTGCTCACTTGCCCCACCACTGTAACCCCTGTACATCTACCCCACCACTGTACCACCCTGCTAATCTGCCCCACCACTGTACCACCCTGCTCTTCTGTCCCACCACTGTAACCCCATGCTCATCTGCCCCACCAATGTTTCCCCTTTCTCTTCTGCCCCACCACTGTACCTCCCTGCACATCTGCTCCACCGCCGTACCCCCATGCTCTTCTGTCTCACCGCTGAACCATCTTCTCATCTGTTCTAAAACGGAACTTATCTGCCCCACCACTGTAACCCCCTTTCTCATCTGCATCACCACTGTACCTCCTGCTCTTCTGCCCCACCACTGTAACCCCCTGCTCATGTGTTCCACCGATGTACCTCCTTTCTCCTCTACACATCTGCCCCACCTCTGTACCTCCCTGCTCCTCTGTTCACCACTGTAACCCTCTGCTCATCTTTTCCACCACTGTAACCCTCTTCTCATCCGGCCCAACACTAACCCCCCCCTGCTCATCTGCCCCATCACGGTACCCCCTTGCTTTTCTGTCTCACCGCTGAACCACCTTCTCATCCCTCCCACCACTGTACCTCCTGCACATCTGCCCCATCACTGTACCCCCTTGCTCTTCGGTCCCACCTCTGTAACCCCCCTGCTCATCTGCCCCACAACTGTAACTCCCTGCACATCTGCTCCACCGCCATACCCCATGCTCTTCTGTCTCACTACTGAATCGCCTTCTCATCTGTCCTAACACTGAACCCATCTGCTCATCTACCCCACCACTATAACCCACTTTCTCATCTGCTCCACCAATGTACAGGGCCGTCTTTAGCACAGGGCAAACGGGGCACCCGCCCTGGGCCCAATCTTTGTAGGGGGGCCCGCGCTACCTGTGAATTGGGGCCCCGATGACGGCTTTGCAGAGTGCACAGAGGACACGGGAGACTGTATTCCCGATCTAGCCAGCAGAGAGGGGGCGGGGCCGGGAGCTCCACTGACGCGCTGACCCCGCCCCATGTAACCTGTCGGAACAGAGCGGCTGTAGTTAGAGCGGTGATCGGAGTGGGCGTGTCAGTGGAGCTCTCGGCCCCGCCCCCTCTATACTGGTCGGGGAATACAGAGGTCCGGGGGCGGGGCCGGGAGCTCCACTGACGCGCCCACTCCGATCACTGCTCTAACTGTAGCCGCTCTGTTCCGAGCATACAGGCTACATGGGGCGGGGTCAGAGCGTCAGTGGAGCTCCCGGCCCCACCCCCTCTCTGCTGGCTAGCGCCCGAATACAGCCCCCTGTGTCCTCTGTGCACTCTGCAAAGCTGTCATTCCCCAATTCACGGGTAATCTCGTGCAGTATGTCCGCAGTCTGGTAATCTCGTGCAGTATGTCCGCAGTCTGGTAATCTCGTGCAGTATGTCCGCAGTCTGGTAATCTCGTGCAGTATGTCCGCAGTCTGGTAATCTCGTGCAGTATGTCCGCAGTCTCTGGTAATCTCGTGCAGTATGTCCGCAGTCTCTGGTAATCTCGTGCAGTATGTCCGCAGTCTCTGGTAATCTCGTGCAGTATGTCCGCAGTCTCTGGTAATCTCGTGCAGTATGTCCGCAGTCTCTGGTAATCTCGTGCAGTATGTCCGCAGTCTGGCAATCTCGTGCAGTATGTCCGCAGTCTGGCAATCTCGTGCAGTATGTCCGCAGTCTGGTATTCTCGTGCAGTATGTCCGCAGTCTGGTAATCTCGTGCAGTATGTCCGCAGTCTGGTAATCTCGTGCAGTATGTCCGCAGTCTGGTAATCTCGTGCAGTATGTCCGCAATCTGGTAATCTCGTGCAGTATGGCCGCAGTCTCTGGTAATCTCGTGCAGTATGGCCGCAGTCTCTGGTAATCTCGTGCAGTATGGCCGCAGTCTCTGGTAATCTCGTGCAGTATGGCCGCAGTCTGGTAATCTCATGCAGTATGTCCGCAGTCTCTGGTAATCTCATGCAGTATGTCCGCAGTCTCTGGTAATCTCATGCAGTATGTCCGCAGTCTCTGGTAATCTCATGCAGTATGTCCGCAGTCTCTGGTAATCTCGTGCAGTATGTCCGCAGTCTGGTAATCTCGTGCAGTATGTCCGCAGTCTGGTAATCTCGTGCAGTTTGTCCGCAGTCTCTGGTAATCTCATGCAGTATGGCCGCAGTCTGGTAATCTCGTGCAGTATGGCCGCAGTCTGGTAATCTCGTGCAGTATGTCCGCAGTCTCTGGTAATCTCATGCAGTATGTCCGCAGTCTCTGGTAATCTCATGCAGTATGTCCGCAGTCTCTGGTAATCTCATGCAGTATGTCCGCAGTCTGGTAATCTCGTGCAGTATGTCCGCAGTCTGGTAATCTCGTGCAGTTTGTCCGCAGTCTCTGGTAATCTCGTGCAGTATGGCCGCAGTCTGGTAATCTCGTGCAGTATAGCCACAGTCTGGTAATCTCGTGCAGTATGTCCGCAGTCTGATAATCTCGTGCAGTATGTCCGCAATCTGATAATCTCTTGTAGTATGTCCGCAGTCTCTGGTAATCTCCTGCAGTATGTCTGCACTCTCTGACCCTCTCGTCTGTAGTATGTGTATTAATGTGCCGCTTTACTTTCTCAATTATTTGGGATTGCTCCACTGCTCAGTCAGTGGTAATGATGTGCATTAACCTATAGCAACCAATCAGTGAGTGCTAATAATGTGCAGTAACCTCTAGCAACCAATCGGCAAGCAGAAATTATGTGCTGTAACCTCTAGCAACCAGCCAGTAAGCAGTAAGGATAGGCTGTAACCTCTGGCAAACAATTGCAATGATCTGCTGCAGTAAACTGATTTTAAGTCTATCTGCTATTTTTTTGTATGTCTCAGAATGGAGGGGGGGGCCCAAGAAAATGTTTGCCCAGGGCCCAATCAAAATTAAAGACGGCCCTGGCAGTTGCAGCTGCAGGACCCTGCACACAGCAGCAGTTCTACATACGATTCCTAGATCAGTGATCATAGGATATCCTCCACCTCCTTTCATGTACAAATGGACAGTCAATTTTCAAAAGGACAGTACATGGTCCTGCATAGATTGACGTAGCTCCTCCTAGTCAAATCTGCATCTTCCTGTTTCTTAAGGAGGGACTTTCAATGCCTCTCATTAGCAGGAGAAAAACATTCCGAGACACTCAGGACAAGATGTTGGGAAGCAAATCACAAAAGAAATATAAACTAGAATACAAAGCAAATTCATTTGATTTAAAGGGGTTGTAAAGGTATTTTTTTTTTTTTTTTTAAAATAACAAACATGTTATACTTACCTTCACTGTGCAGCTCGTTCTGCACAGAGTGGCCCCGAACCTGGTCTTCTGGGGTCCCTCGGCGGCTGTTTCAGCTCCTCCCCGCAAGCATTTACCACCTTAATGCGCGCTCCCTCGCATGGTGGTGAGTGCTTGCGGGCGCGCTCCCGTGATACAGCCGGCGGCTATAGCCGCTCGCTGTATCACTCGGCCCCGCCCCCCGGCGCGCCGCGTCATCGGATGTGATTGACAGCAGCGCGAGCCAATGGCTGCGCTGCTTTCAATCCATCCACTGCAGCCAATCAGCGACCAGGCTGAGCTGCAATGAAGATGACGAGGACGAGCGGCGAAGATTCGAGGCGTCAGGTAAGTAAAACGGGGGGGCTGGGGGCGGCGGTACTGTCAAAAGTTTTTTCACCTTAATGCATAGAATGCATTAAGGTGAAAAAATGTTTACCTTTACAACCCCTTTAAGGTTGTGGACCTATTAGGCTTTTATCATTTCCCACACAATGGGAGGGAAGTTGCACACTGCAAGAGAAGTTTCCCTAGACCCTGGTGAATGTGGTGAAAATTCACTTTGCAAAGAATACTAAAACACATGCAAGGAAAATAAAAAAACAGCATTTCTGCTTGCACATGATTGGATGATGGAAGTCACCAAAGCTTCACCTCATTCACAAAGCTCTGGGGAAAATTCCCTTGTAAAGTGTCCAGTCTATTTTCCTTTAGTAAATCAACGTATATGTACAAATCACCCAAAGCAAGTGTCCACAACCAGGGTTCCTGCCGCCATACATACAGAGGGTAAAATAAGTATTGAACACGTCACCATTTTTCTAGGTAAATATATTTCTAAAGGTGCTATTGACATGAAATTTTCACCACATGTCAGTAACAACCCATACAATCGATACATACAGAGAAACCAAAACAAATACGTTCAGAAATTAAGTTATATGTAATAAAATGGAATGACAAAGGGAAAAAGTATTGAACACATTAAGAAAAGGAGGTGCAAAAAGGCATGGAAGGCCAAGACACCAGCTGAAATCTATTAGTAAATTAGAAAGCAATTCTGCCCCTTATCAGTGCAAATTAATATCAGGTGGTTCAGTCTCAACTGATGGCCTATAAAAAGGTGTCTAATTACCAAGATGTCACACAAGAAATATCTCATGATGAGTGAAAGCAAAGAGCTCTCTCAAGACCTTCACGTTTTTTTTTGTTGCAAAACAAACTGATGGCATTGGTTACAGAAGGATTTCTAAACTTTTGAATGTTCCAGTAAGCACTGTTGAGGTCATAATCCAGAAGTGGAAAGAACATAATTTCACCATAAACCGGCCACGACCAGGTGCTCCTCACAAGATTTCTAATAGAGGAGTGAAAAGAATTATCAGAAGATTTGTTCAAGAGCCAAGGACCACTTGTGCAGAGCTTCAGAAAGACCTGGAATTAGCAGGTACAATTGTTTCAAATAAAACAATAAGTAATGCACTCAACTGCCATGGCCTGTACGCACGCTCACTGCGCAAGACTCCATTGCTGAAGAAAAAGCATGTTGAAGCTCATTTAAAGTTTGCTGTACAACATTTAGACAAGCCTGTGAAAGAATATAGTCCGGTCAGGTGAGACCAAAATGGAACTCTTTGGATGCCATAATACACAACACATCTGTAGGTCAAATGTCACTGTACATCATCCCAAGACACCATACCAACAGTGAACAGGTGGGAACATCATGGTATGGGGCTGTTTTTCAGCATACACAGAACATTCAAGATTTTAAGACTGTGTGGAAGAATGGGCCAAAATCACACATGAGTAATGTATGCGACTAGTTTCTCCATACAGGAGGCATCTTGAAGCTGTCATTACCAAAGGATTTTGTACATTAAGTATTAAATACATTTTAGTTAGCGTGTTCATACCTTTTTCCCTGTGTCATTCCATTTTATTACACATAACTTAATTTCTTAATGTATATGTTTGTTTTGGTTTCTTTGTATGTATGGATTGCATGGGTTGTTACTGACATAGTGAAAATTTCATGTCAATAGCACCTTTAGAAATATATTTACCTAGAAAAACAGTGATGTGTTTAATACTTATTTTACCCACTGTATGTCTCCAGAAAGGCACACATCAGGGGTGCCCCCAGCCCTCGGTACTCTTTACGTGGTGACTGACCCCTGTCAAGATACCCTTTCTTACAGATAAATTACATGTCATGAAGGTGAGGAGAAACGCCCTTCTCTTTGCAGATGACTGGTAATATTAACTTCCGTGGTTTAAGAAGATTTCCACAGATAAAGGATATTCTGACAGAAATCAAGCTGTTCACAGGTCATAAGATCAACATTGAAAAGTGTGAGATTCTACTTTAATCCCTCTACCATTCTCCCCTTTCAACATTATTCCTAACTTGCCAAAGTCCATATTACCTACCTAGCCATCACCAGAAAGAATGTTTGGGAGTGTGGGCCCTACCCCAGACTCACCAGAGGAAAAGGGTAAGTGGACTATCACGATACATGTAAAAAAGGTGTACATAAGTACTACAAGACATTAATAAAAATATACAAAATTTATTGGTACAAAATAACAAAAACATAAATTTCCACTAAAAGAAACGCAGATGACATGGTATTTTGGTATTTCAACTAGTTTTGCGGTTTTACCGCTTCATCAGGAAATACATCTGCGAAATGAAAAAGATACAATAATATAGAAATAACAAAACGAAAGAGATTTACAAAATCTGAAAAAAATGGGGAAAGGATGAAAAAATGATGATGATTATATGAAACAGCTTACCCATGCCTTGGTTGGTGCACAGCGTAAAGCGACCTGGAAGAGTCTCCCACGGCAATTGGGAAGGAGGTACAGGCAGTACCAGCTAGCGTCTGGGTAAAAACGGTGTGGAGGATGGATAATGTCAGGCGAATGCCCAAGGTCATAAAGGAATAGGGGTGTGGGGGTGATGGACACGAACCACAGTGAGGAAATAAATAGAGTGAACCATAAAAATGGCAAAAAAAGGAACCAAGAAGGAAGATACCTAAAAAGTGGTTGGAAAGAGAGAGGAGAAGGTAGTAAGAACGGACAAAGGGAGGGGGGAGGAGAAGGGAGAAAAGGAAAGGAAGAGGGGGAAAGGGTGCTAGAAAAAAACAAGAGAAAGAAGGGGGAAGAAGGAGAAAAAGAAAGAAAAGGGAGACGAGGAAGCAGGGAAAGAAGAGGGTGAAGTGGATGCTACTGCCAGTACAATGACAAGATAAGAACCAATAAAAGTATAGTGAAATCAGAATATATAACAAATGTGTGAAAATGAACCGTGGGAATTGTGAAAAGAACCAAACGCATGCAGTACAAGTGAAATAGGTGTAACAGGGCATGCCTGGAAGTAAGGACAAACAGGTGCAGTAATGACGAGGGTAATATTTACCTAGATAGTAAGAGCGTTACTATGGGAGACCAGGAGATAAATACCCACTCAGATCAATACAATTATGTATAGATCAGGGGATGGAGTAAGCCAGGGACAGATTCTATAAAGCATGCATCATATAATGCTGCTTTAGAGACAGAGTCTAATATCTATAAAAAAAACAATAGTAAAATATAGCATTGCAATTAGTGTAATAGTGCTATCTCAGAGAGGTGCGGCCTGATAAGCAGGCATTCCAAAAGGTAGGGGCAAATATGACCCCAAAGCTGTTGGGTTCCTTGCACTGGAAGTGGTACGGGGGAGACCGTGATAAGACGATATTACAAAGAGAAGCCCTTTGGATCGAAAGGCTAAATGCCACTGTTCCGCCTGGCTTGAACAAAGTTAATTCCTTCAAGTCCTTCCTTTGAAGCATTTGGTGACCGACTTTTCTTGTCTGATGCCCCCTGTTGTCATTTGAGGTTAATTAATTCCTTGCCAGTTATTCATATTGATTTGATTGTGTCTAGTCACCCTTGTAAACAGTTCCATCTTTGTTTGCTTTGTATATATGTATATATTTCTATATATATTTATTTGGACCTTTTAATATTGAGGATTTTCAATCCTTCTTTGCTTATGCAAGTTTCTGTGTTATTATACAATGTATATTCAAATGTGTAATTTCTACCTTATAGTTCTGTTTATGTTTATTTCGCTTCTGCACTGCATGTAATCTGTTTTACTATATTGGACTTCTTATCCCAGTTGCTATGGTGAGGTGCAATAGCGGTGGCCCCCTGGACTGTCTCAATGCGGCGATTGGTAGGTTCCCTGGCAATGAGATGGCCCCTTGGCTGTATATCTGACTGCTTGCACTTGCCTCAGCTGGGGTCCTTCATTGTGACCCTTGAACTCATGTGCAAGTGCGCGCGCGATCCGCTCGGAGCTTGCCTGGGTTCTGTCCAGTGGTTTTGAGTTGTGTGCACACGCCGTGCGCATTGCTCTTTGTCCACTGGCTGTGAGGCCAGCGCGTAGGCGCGAGAAGACCCTTGACCCCGTGACGCCATCGGACGCTGACCTTGGCGCCGTATGGTGGCGTGGGTTGAAGAAGGCATATATAGCAGGATTGTCCCGCTATACACATAGGCCAGGATGAGACCCGGAGGAGTCCCAGACAACACTTTTTTCAGTAAGTCTCTTTGCCCCTACCTTTTGGAATGCCTGCTTATCAGGCCGCACCTCTCTGAGGAGGATGGCGGTCTATTAGATAGCACTATTGCACTAATTGCAATGCTATATTTTTGTTTTTTATAGATATTGGACTCTGTTACATGATGCATGCTTTATGGAATCTGTCCCTGTCTTACTCCATCCCCTGATCTATACATAATTGTATTGATCTGAGTGGGTATTTATCTCTGGGTCTCCCATAATAACGCTCTTACTATCTAGGTAAATATTACCCTCGTCATTACTGCACCTGTTTGTCCTAAGGGTCGGTTCACACTAGGACGACTTGGGATCCGACTTGTAAGCCCTCAAGTCGCCCCAAGTCGCTTTACTGTGAGATTTGCATTACAGTGAATGAGAGCGTCTTAATTGACACTACTGAAGTCGCTCCGACTTCAGAGCGTACTACTTGTACTACTTGGATCCGACTTCTAGGCGACCTGTACCCATAGAATTCAATGGAAGTCGCCTCCAAGTCGGATCTCCATCTATATTGATGCTACTTTACAGTTAAAAAAATTAGTTTGCCCAGGCAAACCCCTTCCTCCTAGAGAGCTGATTATTCTGTGATTGGCCACAGCCAAAGTCGCCTGTCCTGGAGGCGACTTGAAGTCGCGCTGTAAATTGCTTAAAGTCGCGCTGAAGTCGCGTTGAAGCCGCGTTGAAGTCGCCTTGCAAAGTCGCCCCTGTGTGAATCGAGCCTAACTTCCAGGCATGCCCTGTTACACCTATTTCACTTGTACTGCATGCGCTTGGTTCTTTTCACAATTCCCACGGTTTATTTTCATACACTTGTTATACATTCTGATTCCACTATACTTTTATTGGTTCTTATCTTGTCATTGTGCTGGCAGTAGCATCCACTTCACCCCCTTCTTTCCCTGCTTCCTCTTCTCCCTTTTCTTTCTTTTTTTTCTCTTTCTTCCCCCTTCTTTCTCTTGTTTTTTCTAGCACCCTTTCCCCCTCTTCCTTTCCTTTTCTCCCTTCTCCTTCCTTCCCCTCCCCCCCCCCCCTTCTCCCCCTTCCCCCTTTTTTCCCCCCTTCTTTTTCCCACACCCTCCCTTTGTCCGTTCTTACTACCTTCTCCTCTCTCTTTCCAACCACTTTTTAGGTATCTTCCTTCTTGGTTCCTTTTTTGCCATTTTTATGATTCACTCTATTTATTTCCTCACTGTGGCTCGTGTCCATCACCCCCACACCCCTATTCCTTTATGACCTTGGGCATTGGCCTGACATTATCAATCCTCCACACTGTTTTTACCCAGATGCTAGCTAGCTGGTACTGCCTATACCTCCTTCCCAATCGCCGTGGGAGACTCTTCCGGGCGCTTTACGCTGTGCACCAACCAAGGCATGGGTAAGCTGTTTCATATAATCATCATCATTTTTTCATCCTTTCCCCATTTTTTCAGATTTTGTAAATATCTTTCGATTTGTTATTTATATATTATTGTATCTTTTTCATTTTGCAGATGTGTTTCCTGATGAAGCCGTAAAACCACGAAACTAGTTGAAATACCGAAATACCATGTCATCTGCGTTTCTTTTAGTGGAAATTGTTGTTTTTGTTATTTTGTACCAATACATTTTTTATTAATGTCTTGTAGTACTTATGTACACCTTTTTTACATGTACCGCGATAGTCCACTTGCCCTTTTCCTCTGGTGAGTCTGGGGTGGGGCCCACACTCCCAAACATTCTTTCTCAAATAACTTGGATGATGGTACATTTTGTAGACTTTTACATACATCATATTGTTTTGTGAGGCCACTCACTTTCTACCTAGTCACCAGAATAGGAAAACATTCCTCCACTTAATACCACCTAAATTATAAACCATTACTAGCCAATACTATCAAGAAACTACCTGTGTGTGAAGGCCGAGGTGAGCAGTAATGACTAGGCCAAACTTAGCAACATCCTAGCAATGTCCAGGGAGTATTCCAGTCTGGCTTCATGAGGTACATAAATGGCCTACTGCTATAGCAATGGCCTTATTCAACTTTAGGCAGAGCTGCACTGACTGACAGTGACTGCACTGTTTGTTTTTACCTGCAGACACTCCTTATCTGCATAGGCAGTTTTTTGGTAAAGGTAAACAAACTCTTTAATCACTTCAGTCCCGGAAGAATTTACCTCCTTCCTGACCAGATCATTTCTTGCGATTCTGTACTGCGTCGCTTTAGCTGACAATTGCGTGGTCGTGCGACGTTGTGCCCAAACAAAATTGGCATCCTTTTTTCCCCACAAATAGAGCTTTCTTTTAGTGGTATTTGATCACTTTTGCGGGGTTTTTTTTGAGCTATAAACAAAAAAGGAATGACAATTTTGAAAAAAAAGCAATATTTTTTTACTTTTTGCTATAATAAATATCTCCAAAAAATATATAAAAAACAAATTTCTTCTACAGTTTAGACCAATATGTATTCTTCTACATATTTTTGGGGAAAAAAAAAAAATCGCAATAAGTGTACATTGATTGGTTAAAAGTTATAGCATCTACAAAATAGGGGATAGATTTATGTCATTTTTATTATTATTTTTTTTTTTTTTACTAGTAATGGCAGCGATCTGCGTTTATCGGGACTGTCGCATTACGGCGGACACATCGGACACTTTTGACACTATTTTGGGACTATGGTCATTTATACAGCGATCAGAGCTACAAATAGCCACTGATTACTGTATAAATGACATTGGCAGGGAAGGGGTTAAACACTAGGGGGCGATTAAGGGGTTTAGTGTGTCCTAGGGAGTGATTCTTACTGTGGGGGGGGATGGGCTCACTACAACATGACAGAGATCACTGGTCCTGAGGACAGGGAGCAGTAGATCTCTGTCATGTTGCTAGGCAGAACAGGGAAATGCCTTGTTTACATAGGCATCTCCCCGTTCTGCCTCTCCTTGCCGCAATCGTGGGCCACCGGCTAACATCAAGTTTGCGGGACCTGCAGGCATGCTCCTGCTGCGGTGCGCGCCCGATAGGTGGCAAATATAAAGGGACGTACAGGTACGCCCATTTGCCTGCCTGTGCCATTCAGCCGACGTATATGTGTGTGCAGCGGTCGGCAAGTGGTTAAAAATATGAATGGTACCGAAAACAGAGATAGCTCCCTAATAAGAGAGTTTAATCTGGCATGTTTGTCATGCCACTCTTTTTGCTGGTTAAACAATACTGCCATAGAAACGGGCATGGCGGCACTTTGGTCCCTAGCTGCCCTTCTCCATATGAGGACAATAAAGCTCCTTCCACACCTCAAAACATATGTACTATTTAGAGATGCAGTAGTGGCATGGAGGGAGTCCAGACTGTAATTTGACTATCACCCCTAAATCTCAAGATATCTTTGTATACATGGAAACCCACAATCCCCAAGGATAGGACCCTCAAGCCTATCCCCTTTGGAAGGAAAGAAGAATACCTATTTGTTCAACTTAACCACCCTCACGCCCTTCCCCTTTCCAATGCTGTACAGAAACCACAACCTACCCAATAGTCGTTTTCTATTTATTTTCAGTCCATACATTATTTAAAGAGCAAAACACGAACATCTACGTATTTACTTAAAAACATATATTGGATTCCACACAACAAAAACAAACATATTCCATTACAGTACTATGCCAATATTTCAAAGATAAATTTATACCACAGTTAGAGCACTGAAGGGAAGCAGCACCACTCAAGGCTCCAATCTCCCTCCTCACTCTTGGATATGTCAGGAACCATATATATGGGACTCACATCAATCAATCTTAATTTTTTTTTTACTTTAAAGTCTGATGATGCACCAGTCATTAGTACATATATGATTGTGGATGTTTCATCTTTCACACTAGCGCTACACTTCTTTGTTCCTTTATTATTGCACATATCCTATTTGCTGTGTTAGCCGCTCTCCTTTTTGGGCAGCGCAAAATTATTTGTTACACTATGTCAGGGACCAGCCAAAAGAGACCCTCCTCATACCTGAAGCTATAACTGAAAGAAATCACTTCTTTGTAAAAGCTTTATTCAGCTAACACATACTGTGCGTTTCTGCCTGAGAAATGGGTCACAGATATGGCAGTTTTCACATAGAGACACGCAGTATGCTGGCTTTGGCTAAAATAAGCTTTTATAAAAAAGAGAAGTCATCAGTGTTGTGCCTTCAGTACTTTGCAAATTCATACCATGGTTAGAAAAGACCAATTTGATTGAATGAAATGCTGATTTTCAAGTGGGAGACATATGTGACAGAATTTTATAGGGTTACCTACAGACAGGGAAATGTACCTCAAATTTACTAAAACTGGAGAGTGCAACATCTGGCGTAGCAGTGCATAGAAACCAATCAGCTTCCATGTTTTTTGTCAAAGCTTATTTAATAAGCTGAAGTTAGAAGCTGATTGGCTATCATGTACAGCTGAACCAGATTTTGCACTCTCAAGTTTTAGTAAATCAAATCAATGGAGGAAAACCAAATTCCTTATTATGCACAGAGCCTTCTATGCCTTCGATTTTTTTCACAAAAATGAAAGGGCCAAGTCCTTGCCTAAAGGAATGCCCAAAATACTGTACAACCTTGTGCAGGCCAACTTTACACATTGCTTATAGGAATGCCTCCATGTCTCAGAATTCTGGTGTCAGGAGTTTGAAGCTCTCCTGCTCCATCATAGCTGCTGGTTCCAGCATACTGGTTTTCGCTATGATGCATTCTTCCTGTTTGCCTGTCCACCTACAAGGTGACTGATAACCAGTCTCTGGGTTGAGACCGAACCTTATTTAAGCCAGCCAAGCCTGCAGTCTCATGTTTGTTATAGCATGTGTAATATGCGGTTAAGCTCTGTCTGTCTGTCCTGCTCTGCTGTTTGGATCCCCCTGTTTAAGACCCTGAATTGGATATTGACTATTCTCTGAACTATGCCTGCCTTTTGACTATGGATTTGACCCTGACTACTCTGAACCTTTTCTGCCTTGTACCTGGAATGTTATTGAACTCTTCTGCCTGTCTGCCAACCGCAAGTACCTGTTTGCTTTGCTCAGTTTTACACCTTCCCCGATGTGGTGGCCAGGCACTATAGCATTGTGTATAAGACCTGGGGACAACTGAGTACCAGTAGGCCTGCTTGCCTTATGAGAAAAGGGGCTGCTATAGGTGAACACAGAAGCTATTCAATTTATCAATGATTTAAAGAAAATGGGGTCTCTAAAAATCCTTGGTTATGCCTGTTTGGCTATTGATCTCCCCTGCAAAATATTCGTAAAGCTACAGTGACTTGGGTACACACCTGCCTACTCCTGGCAAGCAGAGAAATAATGAAACAGTGGTTGGTCACCACACCTTAAAACATTTAAGCCGGCCATAGATGGAGCAATCTATCAATTCCCACATCAAGACTGACTGTGTAAGACTGTGGGGAATGCCTCCCGCTGAGCTATTGTGTTCTCCCAGGAGGGGAAGAACACACAGTGATTATTGCTAGCGGCTATACAGTGAGGGAAAAAAGTATTTGATCTCCTGTTGATTTTGTACGTTTGCGCACTGACAATGAAATGATCGGTGTATAATTTTAATGGCAGGTTTATTTTAACAGCGAGAGACAGAATAACAAAAATATCCAGAAAAACGCATTTAAAAAAGTTATACATTGATTTGCATTTTAATGAGTGAAATAAGTATTTGACCCCTTTGCAAAACATGACTTAGTACTTGGTGGCAAAACCTTTCTTGGCAATCACAGAGGTCAGATGTTTTTTGTAGTTGGCCACCAGGTTTGCACACATCTCAGGAGGGATTTTGCCATACTCCTCTTTGCAGATCCTCTCCAAGCCATTAAGGTTCTGAGTCTGATGTTTGGTAACTCGAACCTTCAGCTCCCTTCACATATTTTCTATGGGCTTAAGGTCTGGAGACTGGCTAGACCAATCCAGGACCTTAATGAGCTTCTTCCTGAGCCACTCCTTTGTTGCCTTAGCCGTGTGTTTTGGGTCAGTATCATGCCGGAATACCCATCTGCGACCCATTTTCAATGCTCAGGCTGAGGGAAGAAGGTTCTCATCCAAGATTTGATGGTACATGGCCCCATCCATAGTGCCTTTGATGTGGTTAAGTTGTCCTGTCCTCTTAGCAGAAAAACACCTCAAAGCATAATGTTTCCACCTCCATGTTTGACGGTGGGGACGGTGTTCTTTGGGCCATAGGCAGCATTCCTCCTCCTCCTCCAAACACAGCGTTGGTGTTGAGGCCAAATAATTCAATTTTAGTCTCATCTGACCATAACACCTTTTTCCATGTGGCCTCGGAATCTTCAAGGTGCGTTTAAGGTGGTCAGATGAGCATGAAATTGAACTATTTGACCTCAACACCAAACAATATGTTTGGCGGAAATCCAATACAGCTCACCATCCAAAATACACCATACCTACAGTTAAAAAATGGAGGTGGTAATATCCTGTTATGAGGGTTTTTATCTGCAGTATGGACAGGAGCACTTGTCAGGATAGAAGAAAAATGGATGGGGAAAAATACAGTCAAATTCTTGAGGAAAAACTGCTGCCCTTTGCCAGAAAGTTGTTAACGGGATCAAGGTTTACCTTCCAACATGACAATGACCCAAAGCACACAGCAAAAATTACCACAAAGTGGTTGAAGGAGAAAAAGGTGAATCTCCTTACATGGCTTAGTCAGAGCCCAGACTTAAACCCCATTGAAAATCTGTGGAACGAGTTGAAGACTACATTCCACAAATGGTCACCATTTAACTTAACTGAACTTGATCAGTTCTGCAAAGAAGTGTGGGCAAATATTGCAAAGTCTAGCTGTGCAAAGATAGTAGAGACATATCTCAACAGAATAAAGTCTGTAATTAAAGCAAAAGGTGGTCCAACAAAATACTGACAGGGGGGGGGTGATCCTTTTTCCAACTCAGTAATTCTGTTTTTGATTTTTTTTTTGACATGTTGGTGTTATATTTTTCACTTGGATGTTATAAGTTGCACTAGTAAATACAGCTGGATAAAAAAAAAACTGTGTCTTAATTTCAGACTGCAAAGCAAGTTTTAAAGGGGGGTTAGAGCTGCACGATTAATCATTAAAAAATCACGCTCTCCGGGGGCGTGACCGGAAGCCGAGCGAGATGAAAGCCTGATCTCCCTGCTCTCTAAACCCGCAGCGAGAAAGGCAATCTTGGGGTCGATTATCCTCAAAGCACAGGGGAACATCCCAGGTGCATCCACAGACCTCCGCTCCTTCTTTACTCAGCCGGACGTGTCTCAGGGCGAGGAGGCCAACATGGCGCCGGTCACTTCCGCGCCTACGCACCGGAGCTCCACTCAGGCTTCACAGCCGGCCTCAGACCAACACCAGCACTCTGGAGACCCCCCACTGGATGAGGCGACCCCCCAGGAGCATGCCCGACACAATGGCGCGGTGAGTTCTCTCCAACACCCCGGCATCCAGATTGAGCAGACACGTGGGTCGCCATTAGACATGCTGCCTACCCCCGCCCCACCATACACACAATGCTCAGCAGCGTTCCCAAGACTGCTAAGAACGGCCTCAGATCCTCAGTTGCAGAGCCTGGATCCCACATCCCCGGCATCCCCGCTCTCCTCAGATCTCTCACAGGACTATCCACCCCTACCTAGCCCCACAGGCCCCTCTGCCAGAGTGCATAAGCTCCCTGAGGGGACACAGGAAGGAGCCTGGGCCATGACGGTCGCATCCCCTCCACCCAAGGCACAGAGGCTATCACGCTCTAGAGACTCTAGTACCTCCAGGCATCACTCAACTTCCATGCCTTCATACGCACAGAAGGCAGGGGCTTTGATCCCACTCCCAGCAGGGGTAAGCTCTACAAGTCCCCCCCCAGCAACAACAAACTGAAACATGGTCAGACTCATGGGACTCCCCAACAACTAGAGCACAATTACACCCAGAGATGGGGGCTACACATCCCAGTTCAGCACCACCTGACCGATCGTCGCCCAGCTTGCAATATGGCACCACACGGGACCCACCTCTGCATCCTCAATGGCAAGCATATTTACAAGCTATACCCACAAAGGAAGATTTTAGACAGCTTATTGAAGATGTGAAATCCACCTGTCGCACGGAAATCCAAGTACTCCAGATGGGGCTCAAACACCTGGCGGACAGGGTGGAGATGGCTGAGGAGGAAATCCAGGAAACCAAATTGGCAGTCCATAGGGCTCAACTCCAGGGGGCAGATCACAGAGAAATGCTTAGAGATATGCAAAGACATGTGGAAGATCTAGACAATAGGGGGCGCCGCAACAACATCCGCGTGAGAGGCATCCCGGAAGCGGAGGGCACCGAGGACTTACAAACAACCCTACAATCTGTCTTTAATAACCTAATCGGGGAGCCGCCTACTAAACATATAGACATGGACAGAGCCCACAGAGCACTTCGCCCTAAAGGGGCCACCTCCAAACCGAGGGATATCATATGCAGAGTCAGCTCTTAACCTCTCAAGGAAGAAATCATGAAGCAGGCACGCCTGGCACGTAAAGTGACTTTTGATGATGTTCAGATACAACTATATCCCGACCTTTCCTGGATCACCCTGCAAAAACACAGACTCCTCCAACCTCTAATACAATCATTGCAGAAAGAGAATATCACCTATCGCTGGGGTTTCCCTTTCAGCCTACCCGCAAAGCACCAGGGCAAGTCCGCTGTACTGAGGTATCCAGAAGACCTGCGTACTTTTTGCAACATCCTTGAAATACCGGCACCAAAATTGCCGGACTGGCACATTGTCGCTACCCCACCACCGCCACCTACAATCTGGCAGAGAGTGCCCACTTCAAACCGGTCTCGGGACTCTGACCCGCAACGCAAGCCCGCCAAGCAAAAGAATCGCTGAGATGCAAAAACTGCGACTTTTAATAACTACAGGACTTAAACATTTAGGCTCAGCAAATATACCAAGTCAGATCGTAGTTTATTTAGTTTAATGCAATTTTAGCTTTAGAGCCCTAAGACTGACCCCATGCCGAATTTCAGTTCACTACACAGGGCTTGTCTCGGATGAGCTCCAGGAGGATAGGTATAGATTCCATCACCTATCACCCCCCTTGATAGTTAGCTAGATATCAGTGCAGGGTTTTAGGCTATGTACTGTATAGTTGTTGACTTTGGCTGGCTGCGGGCTCCCGGGTGCCCCTCTCCGCCCATCCCAGCTGGGGTGGGGGGGCACGTGGGGGTCCGACCAGACCTTGGCCTACTGGCCTTTACGGGTTTATTAGTAATGTATGTTTTCTATGTTTATTGCATTCTAACAATGCCTTTCTTTCTCTCTCAGTCTTTCCCCTTTTCTTTCCTATCCGGCCATCACCAAGCCTACATAGCAATCATCACACAAATTCTTGGTCTCCTCCCGGAGAATGCCTGCCCCGAACCCAGGACCTCGAACTCTGGCACGTCAACATCAGGTAAGCGTCTACCCATACTACCATACACGTTGCCATGGCTACGATTCTCTCATTGAATGTACATGGACTAAACTCCAATAGAAAAAGACATCTGGCGCTAAGGGAGTTCAGACAGTCAGGGGCTGATATTATTATAGTCCAGGAGACCCATTATGATAAAGGGGGGTCCTTTGCGTTCACCTCCAGATACTATTCCCAGATCTATATGGCGTCGGGTACCCATAAAAAGGCAGGAGTGGCCATACTTATTAGGAGGGGAGCCCCCTTCACCTGCGTGACCCAGCATTGTGATCCTCATGGCCATTTTATTATTTTACAAGGACTGTGGCAAACACAGGAAATCACACTGTGCACTTTATATGCCCCGAATGCCAAACAACACAGCTTCCTATCCAGGGTGTATGCCCGCCTCTTTAAAACTACACCTAAGGCTCTCGTAGTAGGGGGTGATTTCAAACTTACCCATTCAACTTATGCGGATCGCCAGACGGTGGGCCCCTAAGCAGCTTCACCCAGGGTCCTCAGGGACTCGAGACTATTTAGACAAACCTCTAGACGATATGCGCTCTTTGATGCGTGGAGGGCTCTCCGTCCAGGCGATCGGCAGTACACGTTTTATTCAGCCCCCCATCGTACCCACTCCCGTATAGATTACTTTTTCGTTAATAATCACACTCTACAGCTCACACGTAAGGCTCAAATACTCCCGATCTCATGGTCAGACCATGCCCCCATCTTACTCACTTTAGACCTGGGCACCACCATTCGTAGACCTTATAATTGGAGGCTAAATACTTTCCTCCTCCAACACCAGCCCTCTCAGGCAGAATTGAACTCCACTCTTAAACTCTATTTTAAAGAGAATAATAACCAGGAAGTCACACTTACCACGCTTTGGGAAGCCCATAAGGCGGTTCTCCAGGGTAAGTGTATGGCGCTCTCAACAGCACTAAAAAAAGATGCCTTAGCTGCAAAAGTAAAAGCAGAAAGGGAACTTAGAGCACTGGAACATAAGCTCCAAGCCAATCCCACAGTACCTTTGCTTAAAAAAATAACTAACCTTCATACAACTCTTAGGGACCTGGCCTTGGGCCATGTGGAAAAGGCATTGACCAGATTGAAACAAATGTTCTATGACAAAGGCAATAAGGCTCACTCCCTCTTGGCCAACAAACTCCACGAACGTGCCCACATGCTATCCGCAAATCAGATAAAAAACAAATCAGGACAGCTGCTATCACACCCGGTGGAAATTGCCCGTACATTCGCAGTTTTCTACAAAGATCTGTACAGCAGCCCTGACATACCCAGTAACCCTCCCTCTCCGGACCTGACTCAAAAGATGCAACACTACCTAGAACAAAGCGGAATTCCCCATCTCCAACCATCTGACCTGCTATCGCTTAATGCGCAGATTAGGGAAGAGGAAATAGAACTGACTATCAAATCCCTACCATCCCATAAAGCCCCTGGTCCAGACGGTTTCCCCTATGAATATTATAAGGTATTTCTCCCTCTGTTGCTTCCCCATATGTGTAAGCTGTTCAATGCCTTTCTTCACGACACTCCCATTCCTTTAGATATGCAGCGATACTTTATCACCTTAATTCCCAAATCAGACAAGGACCCATCCCTCTGCGCCAATTATAGACCCATCGCATTATTGAACTCCGACCTTAAGATTTTCACTAAGCTCCTATCCAACTGCCTAAATATGATCCTCCCATCATTGGTCCACAAGGACCAGGTGGGGTTTGTCCCATTGCGGCAAGCAGGTGACAATACCAGAAGGGTGATTGACCTGGTGGAAGTGGCGAACAGGAAGGGATCCGCTTCAATACTGCTGAGCTTAGACGCCGAGAAGGCTTTTGACCGTTTGGGGTGGCCCTTTTTGTTCGCTACGTTGAGCCACATGGGTTTTTGTGGACCCTTTATGCGGGCGATCAGGCACCTCTACTCCAACCCCTCCTCACAAGTCAGAACCCCCTTTGCACTTTCCACACCTTTCTCAGTAACAAATGGCACCAGACAGGGGTGCCCATTGTCACCCCTGTTATTTGCGCTTTGCGTGGAACCTCTGGCCGCCTCAATCCGGAATAACCCCGATATACGGGGGTTAGCAGTTAGAGATAAGGAGTTTAAGATTTCCCTTTTTGCCGACGACATCATTCTTACCCTGACTCAACCCCATATTACCCTCCCGGTTCTACATGTGGAATTAGATCGTTTCAGAACTCTCTCAGGATATAAAATCAATGCATCAAAATCAGAAGCTCTACCCATGAATATTCCTGAAGCCGAGCTCACACTTTTGAAAGCCAACTTCCATTATAACTGGAAAACTACTGCCCTAAAGTATCTGGGGACCTATATCACCCCAAAATATGATACCCTATACCAAGAAAACTTCCC
Organism: Aquarana catesbeiana; assembly: GCF_042186555.1. Lineage (NCBI taxonomy): Eukaryota > Metazoa > Chordata > Amphibia > Anura > Ranidae > Aquarana > Aquarana catesbeiana. The sequence goes on from NC_133325.1 coordinate 521,421,129, forward strand.
CCCCTGTTCCGCTCCATTAGATCCCTACTGATACAGTGGAAAAAACACCATATTTCCCTCTTAGGCCGTATAGCCTCTATCAAAATGACCATCCTCCCGAAGCTCCTATATCTCTTCCAAACTCTCCCTATACCCATACCACTTAAACATCTGAAAAAGCTTCAGTCAGACTTACTCCAATTAGTTTGGAACTATAAGAGGCATAGGATACCGAAATCTGTAATGCTGGCGTCACGCAGTGAGGGAGGACTAGCTTTTCCTGATATTATCAAATACTACCAGGCTGTGCAATTGAAAGCGATAGCCTCATGATTTACTAAAAAATCATATAATAAATGGACGGAAATTGAAAAGCTTTGGCTAGCTCCAATCAGGGCTGGACTGGGACAAAAATTTGGCCCTGGACTTCATCCAGACTGGCCCACTTTGACAGGTCTCTCCCATGCCGGCTTGCCACCCAAGCCCCCCCCCCCCCCACTAGCTATTAGCCGTTCTACATTATTTCTCTTATAGGCAGTACCAGTGGGGAAGCTAGACATTATTTCACCTGGGGCAAAGAATCAGTTTGGCGCCCCCCCCCCAAATGGGACAAGATTAGGCAGGAAAGTGAGGCCGCCCTCCTTCCAGATCGTATGATGAGCTTCTCAGTGTTGACTCCTGAGCATCATGTCTGTATTCAGGCGCGCTGCATAACTAGCCAGGGAGAGGAGGTGAGCACTGCGGGGGGGGGGGGGACAGAGGACCGGAGGGAGGCAGCGGTCCACTGTCACTGAAATCGGCCCACTGAGCCATCGGCCCACCGGGAAACTCCCTGTAGTCCCAATGGCCAGTACATGCCTGGCTCCAATACACCCGAACAATCTTATATGGAGTGCGAGCGCGGAGGTAGCCCCCGACCGCTTGCTGGGCCCCATGTCTCTGCTACGACGGACTTGGCGTACATTGGCTCAGCTTCATAAACTGTCCTCAGAGAGATCACTACTGACCTCTTTTATCTGTAATCCTAAAGTGCCAGATAGCCTAACACACCAGATGTCCCACCCTTGGTCTTCTAGAAACTTATTTCATTTCGGGAGTATAGTAGAACCCAGAACCGGTAGATTGCTATCTTTTTCTGACTTACAGGCCAAACACGATTTACCGAGACAGGCATTCTACGGGTACCTACAAATTCGACATTACGCACTGACTATAACCTCGAACTTGCAGTTCTCTCCCCCATCCTCGTTTGAAACTATAATCTTAGCTGGGAACGCACAGAAAGGTAAGTGGGAGAAAATCCTTGATGAGGAACTTCCTATAACACAATGGCAGGCGATATGGAACCAGACGGCAAAGAGTTCAATGTGCAAATCACGCTCTCCATTCAACCCCTCTCACGATCTTAATCTGACATTTCCACGATTCATTCATGTAACAAGTGCAGAGACATTCTCTGCTCACTCACAGCTGTCAAAAAAAAAACAAAAAACAATGTCCAATGTTTATCAACATTGTTTAGCACTGAGATAAAAAGGAAACATTGTAACATTTGGTTCTTTTAGATCAAAGGGATGAACTTTGGTCTGTAAATGAGGGCAGTTTAACCACTTAAAGCAGACCTTCAGTCATTTTTTCAATTTCTATTAAATCTGTTAAATCTTCTGCCCTTGTTTTAACTTTGGATAGTAAAACATTTTTTTTCTGCCAGGAAGGGAGGGGGGGATGAGTCATAAGAGGGCAATGAAAGCTGCAGGGCTGCAGAGCTAGGAGGTGTGCCTTTGTGTAAATCCAGGAAGTGAACAGGCAGCAGATTCAGCTGCCCACAGTTAAAATGGCTTCAGCCAGACTTAGTGGAGGGAGATTTCTGCAGCATATTTGACAAGTACAGAATTACAGTATATATAAAAGTGGTTGGAGGAAAGCTTCAGAATGGCAAAGATGTTTTTATTACAAATTATGTGAGCAGACTGCAGTTCCTCTTTAACCTCCCTGGCGGTATGCCTGAGTCTGGCTCGGGGTGGAATTTCAGAACCAAAAGCGGTAACCCCGAGCCAGACTCAGGATCGCATCATAGGATCCAGGAAGAGCTTACTTACCTTTGTTCCCTGGATCCTGCGATGTCTCCCCGCAGTGTGAGCGACTCGTCCTCCGCTCAATTCATCACGGAGCCGGGCTCCGTTTCCTGCGAGCGTTGCGACGCACGGGGACGGAGAACGCGCCAAATTCAAAAAGTGAAACACACACAATACATAGAGTATACTGTAATCTTACAGATTACATTACTGTGTGAAATTATTTCACCTCCCTTTTGTCCCTAGTGGTTTCTCCATTGCCCTGCATGCAGTTTTATATTATAAAAATTGTACTTTCTGCCTGGAAACTGGAGATTGTCCATAGCAACCAAAACCGTCCCTTTACATCAAAAGTGGTCTTAGACCAGCTAGAAAACAGCGATAATCAATTAGAATCACTTGCAGAATTGAGCGATAGTGATTTGTGGGGAGATCCGTCATCAAACACTAAATAGTAATGACAGCGACAATTCTGCAACTGAGCAAATTTCAGTGTTTTTGATTTGATTACATTATTGAATAATTTTTATTATTATTATATTATTATTTGGTATAATTATTTATAGTTATTTATTATATTATAATTTATGATTTCGTGTTTCAAACTTTCTCATACCCAAGATGTCTAATAGACTCTGGTTTGGGCAGATTTAAGTGAGTTATTCCTAAGAATTAAAGGCCTACAATATAAAATGCCAAATTTCCATGCAAAATAATGGTACCGCTTTCAGCATCAAAAATATGAAATAATCAGGGAGGTTAAAGTGGTTGTTAACCCACCAAGTAAAAATTACACCATCCTCTGTTTATTCATGTAATCTGCCCTGTGTCTGTGCCTTATAAAAATAATGCAGCTATATACCTCATTTCAGTGCGTGATCTGCACTCACATGACCCGCTGCCTCTCTTGGCCTGACAGCTGCAGCGGGCAGGCCCGAGGATCCCCCGCTGACATCAGTCAGGAGGGGAGGAGGAGAGAGGCGGGGGGGGGGGTCAAGTGAGCACTGATCGGCGCTCTAAAATTAGGTATATAGCTGCATTATTTTTTTAAGGCACAGACACAGGGCAGATCACATGAATAAACAGAGAGGAAGGTGTAAAAAAATAACAGTAATTTGAACAGCAGGAGCTGAGGGGGCAGGCACGGACACGGAGCTGACAGGCAGGAAGGGGGGAAGAGGACGAAGGGGAGCACAGAGGAGGATAGAGGAGAGAGTGGATGACGGAGGCACATAAGCTGACCACAGTGTCAGGGCTCAGCAGCCATGATACACCGTGGTCAGTCTACAAAGGGGAGGGCAGAGCCAGGCAGGATCAGCCACTTTAACTTCTTGCCGACCAGCCGCCGTCATTATACTGCGGCAGGTTAGCACGGCTGCACAGCTGCACAAATTGCCGTAGCTGTACGTCGGCCGCTTTAAGAGCAATAGCAGGTGCGCCGGAGGCGATGCGCTTGTCCGGCAGCCGCAATGTCCACCGGCCACCCGCGATCGCTCCACAGAGAGCCAGAATGGGGATTTGTCAATGTAAACAAACAGAACGCCGTTCTGACTGGGGAGTAGAGAGAGATTGTCTGTTCCTAGTGATCAGGAACAGCGATCTCTCTATACTCCCTGTCAGTACACTCCCCCCACAGTTAGAAACACCTCCCTAGGGAACACTTAACCCCTTGATCGCCCCCTAGTCTTAACACCTTCCGTGCCAGTGCCATTTATACAGTGATCAGTGGCTGTTTTTAGCTCTGATCGCTTTATAAATGTCACAGGTCCCAAAAAGGTGTCAAAAGTGTCCGATCTGTCCGCCGCAATGTCGCAGTCCCGCTAAAAATCACTGATCACCGCCATTACTAGTAAAAAAAAAAAATTATAATAAAAATGCCATAAGTATATTCCCTATTTTGTAGACGCTATAACTTTTGCGCAAACCAATCAATATATGCTTATTGCGATTTTTTTTACCAAAAATATGCATACTGGCTAAACTGATGAAGAAATTTTTTTTTTGGAGGGGACCTTTAAAGACTAAGCCTTTTTCTGACACTTGTTGCTTACAAGGTAAAACCAGTATTTTCTGCTATATATACCGTATTTATCTGTGTATAACACGCACCCTGATTTTAAGAGGGAAGTTTCAAGAAAAAAAACTTTGCACAGCACATGGACCCCCTGCACAGCACACAACATCCCTGCACAGCACGCAGCATCCCTGCACAGCACGCACGCAGCATCCCTGCACAGCACGCAGCATCCCTGCACAGCACGCAGCATCCCTGCACAGCACGCAGCATCCCTGCACAGCACACAGCATCCCTGCACAATACAAGCCTCCTGGGACAGCGCTGCCAGCATACCTTTAGGGGTTGAGAAGCTCCTCCTGTGTCACGCTCATTGTGGATGGGGGCTTCTGTGTGCCTCAATTAACGCCGCTATCTCGTGGAGCCGGTCATGTGACTCTCCTCTTCTGTTTCATTGATGGTCACATGACCGCTATCCTCCTCCAATCAAAAGCTAGAGTCACATGACCGCGTCCACGAGAGCGCTCAATTAAGGCAAACAGAAGCCGCCTCCTCCAATCAAAATCTACAATCGAGGAGAAGGCGGAGCGGGGGGAGGAGAGCGGCCAAAACGAGTGGCGTTGCTTAGGCTCCTGCTTACAGGTACAGGCATTGGGGGTGACACGGCGGGGGCGGTGTGTGGGAGGGGGCAGGCAGTGTTATTTTCTGAACCAGGGCCAGGAAGGGCGGGGCGGCCGGCCCACCCCCCTCCCAATGATGCAGACCGACCGATCCCCGCCCCCCCATTGGAAAAAACAAATATCGGCGTATAACACGCAGGCATGATTTACCCTCTGTTTTCAGGGGAAAAAAGTGCGTGTTATACGCCAATAAATACGGTATTTCTTTTAGCAGAGACCCTAGAAAATAAAATAGTGGCCGTTGCAATATTTTATGTCACACTGTATTTGCGCAGCGGTCTTTCAAACGCAATTTTTTGGAAAAAAAATACACTTTAATGAACAAAAAAAAATAAACAGTAATTAGCCCAATTATTTTGTATAATGTGAAAGATGATGTTACGCCGAGAATCGTGATCTTTATTCTAAGCAAAAAAAATTGTGATTCTAAATTTTTCCAGAATCATGCAGCTCTAAAGGGGGGATGTTTTTTCAATACCCACTGTATATAGGATAAAGGGCACTTTAGCTATAGAAACAGCACAGAAGGGGCTGCCTGCCTTAAAGGAGCCTTAGGGACTTTGGCCTGATCAATTCAATAAGGGATGAAATACCGAGAGAAGTTATGCATATTTTTATGTAAATTTTAGCTTGACCTACTGAGATCTGTAAACGACAGATTTTGTTTTTAAAAAAGGGTCTAATGTAAATGTACTAGCTCAAAAGAAGTATGTAAACTATGAAGAATTATTTCAAATTATTATGAAGTACTATTTCATATTTACTTGTTCAAGAAAGAATAAAACATTTTAAAATCTAAATTTTTTAGTCCTGACAAAAACAAATAAAGAAAATATGTACAAAACCAATATGCATTCCCTTTAAATCAATGAAATGTATCAACAGCTATTTAATATTTGGTCTGCTTAATTGGTTTACTCAAATTATACCCAAATTCTCAGTCTAAGGCTGGATTTACACTGGTGATCAAAGTCGGATCGCTGTCTTCCATGATCCAACTTTGGTGTGCTCTGATGATCTTGAGGGGGAACTCCATGCCAAATTTTAAAAAAGAAAAAACCGGCATGGGTTCCCCCTCCAAGAGCATACCAGGCCCTTCAGTCTGATATGGATTTTAAAGGAAACCCCCTAGGCCAAAAAAACGACGTGGGGGTCCCCCCAAAATCCATACCAGACCCTTTTGCGAGCACGTGGCCCGGCCGGTCAGGAAGGGGGGTGGGGACGAGCGAGCACCCCCCCTTCTGAACCGTACCAGGCCGCATGCCCTCAACATGGGGGGTTGGGTGCTTTGGGGCAGGGGGGCGCACTGCGGCCCTCCACCCCAAAGCACCTCGTCCCCATGTTGATGAGGACAAGGGCCTCTTCCCGACAACCCTGGCCGTTGGTTGTCGGGGTCTGCGGGTGGGGGGCTTATCGGAATCCGGCCAGATCCCGGCCCCCCACCCTATGTGAATGAGTATGGGGTATATCGTACCCCTACCCATTCATTAAAGGGGGCTCCCGGATTCCGATAAGCCCCCCACCCGCAGACCCCGACAACCAACAGCCAGGGTTGTCGGGGTCTGCGGGCGGGGAGCTTATAGGAATCTGGAAGCCCTCTTTAATAAGGGGGCCCGTAGATCCCGGCCCCCCACCCTATGTGAATGAGTATGGGGTACATCGTACCCCTACCCATTCACCTGGGGGAAAAGTGTCAATAAAAAAAAAAAAAAAAAAAACACACTAGACAGGTTTTTAAAGTAATTTATTCGGCAGCTCCGGGGGTCTTCTTCTGACTTTGGAGGTCTCTTCCGCGCTCTCCGGCCTCTTCTCCCGGTCTCCGGTTCTTCTCCCGCTCTCCGGGATCTTCTGCCGGGCTCCTCCGCTATCTTCTGTTCTTTTGCTAGTGGTGGCCCGGTCTTCTCCGTCGCCTTCTTCCCTCCAGTCTTCTTTCGATGTTGACGTGAAACTCTCTCCCATTGTAATGCTGTGGGGGCGGTGCGCAACGACTTATATAGGCATGGGGCGTGGTCATGGGTGATGTCATCCGGTGACTCCGCCCCTCATGACGTCACCGACCCATCATGCCCGGGACGGTGACGTCATGAGGGGCGGAGTCACCGGATGACATCACCCGGTGACCACGCCCCATGCACACGGCATTACAGCGAGAGAGAGCGTCACGTGTCAACATCGGAAGAAGACCGGAGGGAAGAAGGCGACGGAGAAGACCAAGCCACCGCTAGCAAAAGAGCAGAAGATAGCAGAGAAGCCCGGCAGAAGATACCGGAGAGCGGGAGATGAACCGGAGACCGGGAGAAGAACCGGAGAGCGTGAAGAGGCCGGAGAGCGCGGAAGAGACCCCCAAAGTCGGAAGAAGACCCCCGGAGCTGCCGAATAAATTACTTTAAAAACCTGTCTAGTGTGTTTTTGTTTTTTTTTATTGACACTTTTCCCCCAGGTGAATGGGTAGGGGTACGATGTACCCCATACTCATTCACATAGGGTGGGGGGCCGGGATCTGGGGGCCCCCTTATTAAAGGGGGCTCTCGGATTCCGATAAGCCCTCCGCCCGCAGACCCTGACAACCAATGGCCAGGGTTGTCGGGAAGAGGCCCTTGTCCTCATCAACATGGGGACAAGGTGCTTTGGGGTGGGGAGGGCAACAGGGCGCCCCCCCTGCCCCAAAGCACCCACCCAGCCATGTTGAGGGTATGCGGCCTGGTACGGTTCAGGAGGGGGGGGGGGCGCTCGCTCGTCCCCACCCCTTTTCCTGCCCGACCGGGCTGCGTGCTCGGATAAGGGTCTGGTATGGATTTTGGGGGCGACCCCCACACAGTTTTTTCTGCGTAGGGGGCTTCACCATAGAATCCATACCAGACCCAAGGGCCTGGTATGCTCCTGGAGGGGGAACCCATGCCGTTTTTTTATTTAAATTTGGTGTGGAGTTTCCCCTCAAGATCCATACCAAACGTAGTGCCTGGTATTGGCGGGGATCCAAGTCGGATCCATGTTCATTGAAAGTCGGACTTATGTCGGCTTCAAGTAGCAGAGCAAAGTCGTATCCAAAGTAGGACAGCTGTCGTGTCGCACCAGTGTAAACTCGGCCTAAATGTGCTTCCTCACTGTTCACTTTGTGGAAAAAACTTTTAAAGATTTGTCTTGGGCCAAAAGTTTCAAGCCAACTCACTTGTGTCTAATCTGTACACGTACTACACATCATGCATTGGTTATAGTTTTTGAATTAATGTCTTTCATACCTTTTCTATTGCTCTGTCCTGGTCCTCATGTGCAAAACTGCCAGCACCAGCTGTATCACCTCCAGCTAACAGTGCAGCATCAGTGGTGGAGGAAGAACGTGGTCTGCCTTGGTGATGGTGTAATACTGCAGCTAAACCACCATCCATTGGTGGAGGACGGCGGGGAAGGTGAGGACTCCCTCCACGCAACTGTGAGTGATGGTGATGATGAGCAGTTTCTCCAGGTCCACTCTTGCTTCGCCGGCCACTCCCGTGCTGTCCAGATCCTCTCTTTACAGAAGGACGTGAGCGAATCTGTTGTAAAACACGGTTGAAGGCAGTTGGCCGTGCTGGCAGATCATGCAAAGAGACAGCATAAGACACTCGGTGCATTTCTGGAGATCGCTCTTTTTCATCTGCAGAGTCATGGTCAGATAATGATAAAGGGGCAGCTTGGGGTGCATGCGGGGTTTGAGGACCTGGAGTTGAGCAAGCAACCTGGGGTTCTGAGGAAGCCTGATGATCCCGCTCTCTTGAACGCCGCCGGCTATGAAAGAGATGCTTCAGTCCGTGTCCAAACATTGATCCCTCAGAAAGCTGCTGGATTTTCTGTGGAGAAGAAGGGCATCTGTGATATATGCAGTGACCGTACTGTTTTGTAGACAGGCTAAATAAAATATTGTAAAAGTAAATAAAAACTTCAGTTGCTGCTGGACATCTCAATAGACCGCCATCTTTTTAATAAAGCTTTAAATAATGTTTAGGCCACAGAAATGCGAATAGCATTCAAACACTCTAAATACTGTACATATGTGATGTTCACTTGATCTGCACCTTGTGAGGAAAAACAACAGCAGAACATTTAACAATGGAACATCTCTAATCCATTTACTAATTTACCATTACTAGCATGCACACATATAGCAAGCATACAGCTGCACTGTAATATATATATGCTTTCTTAATTTTTAAATTAACAGTTTTAGAAATACTGCATTTAAGAAAGACAAATATATGTACCAAACCTGAGTCCTAACTAATCTCCATAAGCACTGCAGCCTGTCAGGCCTGAAATCATGTAGTCTGTAGACTCTGAGACTCTGGGCAAAACCAGCAAGAAAATGTCACATTACAATCATGAAAAATTTACAGCCTTGGCTATCAGGTTCCAAGACTAGTGTCTCGGCTGAAACCTAACCTGCAATACTGACAGAAGAGTAGAGGAAAGAGACCCAAGGTGTGATTAAAAGAAAAGCAGATCTTTAGTGACATTCTAAAAAATAAAGTATCTCAGAGAAACCAGTGGTGAGGAACAGCGTTTTTCAATGGAAAGATAACAAAAGTATTCAAGGGGAAAAAAATGATGGTGATAAAGAACAGATTTTGTGGGATGTATCACTAAACAATAAAATAGGATTGTGTGACAGTGAGAAATAGCAAAACAAACAAAAGAATGTGAATAATTAATACATCATGATGACTTTGGTCAATGAACCAGCAGTTCAACAAAATAACCCAAGCAGTAAGGTTTAAAGGTCACCCATAATAAACAGAATAGAAAAGCCCTGAAATACAGTATACTAAATATTGTTTGGAATGCTTGGACCCTAAGATAGTCCAGTGATGGGATCTGGCCATAGTTTGGATCATATCAGCTAAAAATCAAATATAAAAGAAAATGATTTTCCTTACTACAGTCTCTCTAGTTCAAGCATAGCAGTGTTACACAAAAGGCTGGACAAAATCTGTTTATGATAGTCTGTGTAAAACCTGCACTCCATACAGCATGTGACTTCACAATAAAAAAGTCGAACGAGCGCTTTGGAGTGAACAAAAAATGTGTTGCACTGTATCTTTAAAACAAAAACAAATAAAATCTTATATGCCAATAATGCGTGTTGCTCTAAAAATCTTAAGCTGCGTACAATTCGGATTTTCCGACGGAAAATGTGTGATGACAGGCTGCTGGCGGAAAATACAACCATTTGCACGCTCCATCGGACAATTGTTGTCGGATTTTCTGCAGATGGCAGGCTTTAAAATTTTCCGCGGACAAATGTCTGTTGTTGGATCTTCTGAGCGTGTGTACACAAGTCCATCAGACAAAAGTCCAAAGTACAAACACGCATACTCGGAAGCAAGGACGAGCCAGAAGCGGTCGGTCTTGTAAACTAGAGTTCGTAATGGAGAAATAGCATTCGTGACACAGCAAATTATGAAATCTCGAAATGTAGCGCACATTCTCTTCTTCTTTAATGGGCTAATAATGAAGCTTCTTTGCTGGTGATACTGATGGAGTTATTGCAAACTAATTTTCAAAGGCTTTTTTTTCTAGTGATATTAAGAAAAATATTATTATGCTTTTTTATTTTTATTTTTTGGTCAAGTTACCACAACCCCATTATCCCATAGTTTTTAAGATCAAAGATATGTTGGTGTCCCTTGTCAATTTTAAATTGTATTTTTTTTTAATGTAACTGCCTACTCCCAAACTGTCATTTGAAGTAAAACACATAGCCAAGTAATATTCTCCACATTTTTTTTATTGTGCATTAAAAAAGAAAACAAATACAATTAGACATGCTATCTGCCAATAGAACTTAACCAAAAAGTGCATTCTATGCGTCCAAAAATATAGAAAATATACCAAATCAAATCATTAATATTCAACCAAAAAATAAAATAAAAGCCTCATGCATGTGTGCTGCTTCTTAATATTGGGCGTGAGCAATGCCAAGAGTTGGCGAAAGCAGGGGTCCGTCATCTGGAGATAATTCCGGAAATCATCTGGATTATTCTTCTGGAGCTACCGCAGCAAAGGCATATGACATGATTAGTCACGATTAATAAAGCAAACAATTTTTGGTCCAAGAAATCCTCCTCTTGTTCCTGGACTGGACTTGGGTCAAAGCATTAACTGCAAGGCCAATAATAAATAACACGTTATCTCCTCCGATTCCGCAACATGTCTGGTTGGCGAACGGCCAATCAGAAACGAACTGAAAAGCACGAAACTAAAAGCGTGAAATGAAAACCGAGAATCAACACACACCAAACTTCTACTAACACGAAATTAGCAGAAGGAGCCCAAAGGGTGGCGCTAAAGAGCTGAAAAAACACGTAGTACATCGCTACGTTCGTGTTTGTTGGCCGACAATTCCTTCCTGTTAGTGTGCAAGACAAAATCCAGGCACATGCTTTTGGACAAAAGCCTGAGGTCTTGTCTGCGGAAAATCCAATCGTGTGTACAAGGCTTTAAACACAATGTGTTTCAATGTATCATCATATCATCCTACAAACTTATACATCCAACATTATCAGTGAAATTAGTGAAATGGTGTAAAAATAAAGTTAGTGGATTATACAAATAGATATATATATATATATATATATATATATATATATATATATATATATATATATATATATATATATATATATATATATATATATATATATATATATATATATATATATACACACACACACATACACAGTTGTGCTCATAAGTTTACATATCCTGGCAGAATTTATGATTTCTTGCCCATTTTTCAGAGAATATGAATGATAACACAAAAACATTTCTTTCACTCATGGTTAGTGTTTGGCTGAAGCCATTTATTATCAATCAACTGTGGTTACTTTTTTTAAATCATAATGGCAACATAAACTACCCAAATGACCCTGATCAAAAGTTTACATACCCTGGTGATTTTGGCCTGATAACATGCACACAAGTTGACAAAAAGGGGTTTGAATGGCTATTAAAGGTAACCATCCTCCCCTGTGATCTATTACTTGTATGTAATTATGTGTGATGTGTAGTCATATTTCTGGACTCAACATTGACTCCCTTGCATCTTTCAATCCAGTATGCACTGACGTTTCTGATTCTGATCATGGGGAAGCAAAAGAATTGTCAAAGATCTGCGGCAAATACCCTCAATTTACACTTAGTAATCCATTCAAACCCCATATCTCAAACACTAATCCAATAATTGAGATTGCCAAACATCATTCAAACCAATCACACGGACAATGTGTCCATATTTAAATCCAAACCCCACGTACATGTAGACCCAACAAAAATTCAGCCACAACTTCCGGAAAATGTTCGGATGCCAACACACCCCCACCCCACCATCCCAAATCACAGCTCACTTCAACTGAATCCCACATCTTCAATCTGCACTTGAATAAGATGGGCCGCATGGTCGAGTCCAAAGCCACCAATACTACCGCAAATGCCACAAAGTCATCCCACTTACCATATGCCAATCACAACCCAAACCTTCTGCACAAAGTCATTTGGAGTGATGAGACCAAAATTGAGCTTTTTGGCCACAACCATAAACATTACATTTGGAGAAGAGTCAACAAGGCTTATGATGAAAGGTACACCATTCCTACTGTGAAACACGGAGGTGGATTGCTGATGTTTTGGGGATGTGTGAGCTACAAAAGGCACAGGAAATTTGGTCAAAATTGATGGCAAGGTGAATGCAGTATGTTATCAAAAAATACTGGAGGAACATTTGCATTCATCAGCCAGGAAGGTGCGCATGGGACGTACTTGGGAGATCTCAAACGTGTAGTTCATGCAAGACAGCCCAAGAATTTACAGGAACTGGAGGCTTTTTGCCAAGAGGGATGGGCAGCCTGAGAAGATAAAGAGCCTCATCCACAAATACCACAAAAGACTTTAAGCTGTCATTGATGTTAAAGGGGGCAATGCAAGGTATTAAGAACTGGGGTATGTAAACTTTTTATTAGGGTCATTTGATCACCTCTGCGGTTTTTATTTTTTGTGCTATAAACAAATAACGGCCAACAATTTTGAAAAAAAAAAAAACACATTTTTTATTTTGAGCTATAAAGCACATTCAATAAAAAACTGTAAAAAATCAAATTTTTTCATAAATTTAGGTCAATATGTATTCTAATATAGGTATTCTGAATGCTACACCGCCCTCTATTCAAAGATACCTCCACTGCGCCACTAAATGAAGTGAAACTACATACAAATGTGATTATGTGAACAATCTCATAAAATTATATATATATATATATATATATATATATATATATATATATATATATATATATATATATATATAAATAAATAAAAAGAGAGCTGCCCCTTTAAAACAATTACATATAAATATTATTTGATCTCATATATCTGTTCACCCATACGATCCCTCTTCCAGATATAAAAGAAAAAATAAGAGGCGCTCACACCCCCCAAGTGATGAAAAATTAAGTGAACTTTAACTTAACTGTATGTTACAGACTGAAATATGCCACATGCATTAAAACGTGAACCTAATCACATCCACAGTGATTGCACACCAAATATATATACAATACACAGATCATTTCACCATGTGTTAAAGGTGGAAAAATATGTTAAAAGGTGGAATAATATACCATTAGTGTACTATAATAGTTCATACAGTGTAAATAAAAATCCATATAGTGTAAATAAAAATCAGTCCAAAATCATGTGACAAAAATTAGTGATAAAAAATGTGACAAAAAAAATTCTTGTTTGAATGCTGAAATCTTGATAAGTGAATGACCTCCACGTGTCTTCCACCTCACCACCGTGAAATGTGAATCCACTCCCAATAGAAACACACTCACCGATTTCTATTGCCAGCACTCTCATGCACGGCAAAAATCGCTTGTTTACCACACTCCAGGGTAATCAGATAAATAGGATGTCCCACAGTGTTTGATGAATCGGTCCACATGAAAAATAATTAAAGTGCTCCTATAGTATAAACCAGCACGGCAAGTTTATTAAACCCCTACAATCTTCTAGAAAATCACTCTCATTTTAAAAGATTCAGAACAGCAGCAAATACAGTGTGGCTCACAGCAACTTCAAAAATCAGTGGATGAACAAAACACTAATGGTCACGGCGGACCCGAGGTGTGTTAGTGCTTGGACTCCCAATCTCACCCCCTTCCTCGGTGGTACGCCGTGCAATCAAATCACCCTTCCTCCGGTGCGGCTTTCAGCGTTGCTCGTCACACCTCACAGCCAAGCCCCCGACATGTTTCGTCATAGATTTGACTTAATCATTGGATTGGCTGTATGGGCTGCCACTCATCCCTTATATCTCCTCTTAACTAACATCCAATAGGCGGATTCGTCCGCATGCGCACACCTCGTGTCCCCGCTCTAATGATTCTCGTGTCCCCGCTCTAATGATTCTCCACTATTCAGAGACTACGAAGCACCGCTAGTCAGAGATGAGGGCTGCCTTGGAAATGATTCGGACTGATTGCAACATGCATCTCACATGGATGGCTTGCCCCCAGTTATACCTACATATCGGCACACTGGTTCAAGCGCGGATCTGTCATATCTGCACCTATGATTTAATCTCATTCATATAAACGAACAAAGCACTTCCTTGTTTCAACATGCAGTTACAAGTGACATACTCATCCTATAGTTTCTGCATTGATTACTGCATTAATCCACATATGAATACGTGAGACTGGATCACATACCACTCCAAAATCACGCATCAAAATATGGATGCCTTATAAATAACATAATCAGTTTAAAAAAAATCTATAAAAATCAATAAAAAATCACTTCAATCTTGGTAAAATACTTGATCAATCTTTACATGGTGAGAATCTCTCTTATTCTAGTTTAACTCCATTCTATATATGTTAAGAATAAATATTAAAAATTATTATATATTATATAATTATATGGAATTTTGTCCATATAGGGAAACTTACTAACTAAGCTACCAAGGGAGAATGTCAACACCCCTATTCAATATCGCCTCCCCTTTATTCTCCTACTTATTTAAGGTATCCCACCGAGAATAAACCCATTCTCTCCCCCACTATTTAGGGCTAGTTATACTCTCAGGTATACCTATATATTTCACCCACAGTTACCCATGGTGTAAAAATCTAATGATACATTCGGCCTTCACCTAGGGATTTCTCTCATCTAGGTTAGAGGAGCATCTCAAATATTATTCAAACTACTCATATATGCATATGTGTACATTACCATAACGATTTCTTAACCATCAGAAAAAACTACTATTGATCCCGCTGTCTCTAAATTAAAAATTATTTATAAAACAATTCAAGTCCAACTCTATAACTCCCCCTGGGAGTTAAACTTTTCAATAAAAAGATCCAGCGAGTTTCCCTCTGGGAAAGATCTCTAACTCTATTGGACCCTCTCCATGATGGGTGGACCACATCAATTCTGCAAAACTGTAACAGGGAGGGATCCTTCTGATGCTTTTCTTTAAAATGCAAGGAGACACTGTGGTACTTATAACCGTTCTTAATATTGGTTAGATGTTCTGAGATTCTGATCCTCAAAAGTCTTTTGGTCCTCCCCACATAAAGTAGGCCACACGGGCACCACATCAGATATACAACATGGGAGGAGTTACAGGAGCTAAATTCCTTGATTTCAAAGGATTCTCCTTCTCTATTGGTCACACTTGTCACCCCTCTGTGACATACTTTTATGGTTCTGCAGCAGATACATCTCCTGCAGCAATAAAAGCCCTTAAAGACCAGTCTCAGGTCATTCTGCCCTGGCGGGTCAAGAATTTTCTTAACCACATGGTCACCAAAACTCGGAGCCCTCCTATAAATACATTTCGGTTGATTCGGCAGTATTTCTCCTAAGTGTCTATCCTTGCACAAAATATGCCAATGCTTCTTAAATATACCTTCAATCTCTCTATATTGGCAATGATAACCTGAGATGAACCCCAACTGATGTTGGTTATCATTTGATTGAGGAGCATTTTTCTTCTCAAAGCATTGTTCCCTCGGCATCTGTGCCACTTCCTGGATGATCTTATTCAATACATCAGTATCATATCCCTTTTGTATTATTTTTTAGGATCCCTGCCTGCTCATAAAAATCATCTGTGTACAATTCCGACGTACTCGTAACATTTGCCCCTTCGGGATGTTTCTTATGCACGCTGGGTGATGACCACTTCTTATTGACAAATAGCTATTACGATCTGTCGGTTTGAAAAATACTTTTGTTTTTAATGTGTCCAAACATCTCTCTATTGTTACATCCAAGAAATTGACCGTGTTATTACTAATCTGATATTCCAATCTGATATTATTGGGGTTATTATTTAGTTCCTGTAAAAATTCAATCACAGATTCTTCTGTGCCCTCCCAAATAAATAGGAAGTCATCAATAAATCTCCGGTAAAATAAAAGTTGAGGCCTCCTGTGACTGAACACCTTCCTGTAGGTATAACTGGGGGCAAGCCATCCATGTGAGATGCATGTTGCAATCAGTCCGAATCATTTCCAAGGCAGCCCTCATCTCTGACTAGCAGCGATTCGTAGTCTCTGAATAGTGGAGAATCATTACAGCGGGGACACGAGGTGTGCGCATGCGGACAAATCCGCCTACTGGATGTTAGTTAGGAGGAGATATAAGGGATGAGTGGCAGCCCATACAGCCAATCCCATGATTAAGTCAAACCTATGACGAAATATGTCGGGGGCGTGGCTGTGAACTGTGACGAGCAACGCTGAAAGCCGCACCGGAGGAAGGGTGATTTGATTGCACGGCGTACCACCGAGGAAGGGGGTGAGATTGGGAGTCCAAGCACTAACACACCTCGGGTCCGCCGTGACCATTAGTGTTTTGTTCATCCACTGATTTTTGAAGTTGCTGTGAGCTACACTGTATTTGCTGCTGTTCTGAATCTTTTAAAATGTGAGTGATTTTCTAGAAGATTGTAGGGGTTTAATAAACTTGCCGTGCTGGTTTACACTATGGGAGCACTTTAATTATTTTTCATGTGGACCGATTCATCAAACACTGTGGGACATCCTATTTATCTGATTACCCTGGAGTGTGGTAAACAAGCGATTTTTGCCGTGCATGAGAGTGCTGGCAATAGAAATCGGTGAGTGTGTTTCTATTGGGAGTGGATTCACGTTTCACGGTGGTGAGGTGGAAGACACGTGGAGGTCATTCACTTATCAAGATTTCAGCATTCAAACAAGAATTTTTTTTGTCACATTTTTTATCACTAATTTTTGTCACATGATTTGGGACTGATTTTTATTTACACTATATGGATTTTTATTTACACTGTATGAACTATTATTATAGTACACTAATGGTATATTATTCCACCTTTAACATATTTTTCCACCTTTAACACATGGTGAAATGATCTGTGTATGGTATATATATTTGGTGTGCAATCACTGTGGATGTGATTAGGTTCACGTGTTAATGCATGTGGCAGATTTCAGTCTGTAACATACAGTTAAGTTGAAGTTCACTTAATTTTTCATCACTTGGGGGGGTGTGAGCGCCTATTTTTTCTTTTATATCTGGAAGAGGGATCGTATGGGTGAACAGATATATGAGATCAAATAATATTTATTTATATTCAATATGTATTCTGTTACATATTTTTGGTAAAAAAAAAATCAGAATAAGTGTATATTGATTGGTTTGCGCAAAAATTATAGTGTCTACAATTTATGGGATATTTTTATGGACTTTTTATTTTTTTTATTGTTTTTACTAGTAATGGCGGTGATCAGCGATTTTTAGCGGGACTGCGATATTGTGGCAGACAAATCTGACACTAAGTGACTCTTTTGGGGACCAGTGACACCAATAGTTATCAGTGCTAAAAAAATTCACTGTCACTGTATAAATGACACTGGCATGGAAGGGGTTAACATCAGGGGCCGATCAAAGGGTTAAGTGTGCTCCTAGGTCATGCTTCCTAACTGTGGGGGGAATGCTGACACTGAAGAAAAACAGCGATCTGTGTTTCTGCTTAGTAGAAACACAAGATCATTTTCCTCCCTCACAGAATCATGCTCTGCCTTGTCATGTATGTGGGGCAGTCCTTAATTGGTTACTTGGGGGGCACAGCCAGTCTTCTAAGGTCTGGGGTATAGCTGCTGCCTCTTGGAGAATGGACAGTAGGCAAAACAGAAGGCACAGCCTACTAGGCTGCACAGCACGGCCTACTTCCTACAAAGTAACAGTGTGGTTTGGCTGCGGGTAGTTGTGGGTGCAGGAACAGGTGCGATTTACACGCTGTCCTGCACCCGGACAAGTGTGAACCTATCCTTAACCACTTCAGCCCTGGAAGATTTGGCTGCTGAATGACCGGGCCATTTTTTGCGATTTGACACTGCGTCGCTTTAACCGACATTTGCACGGTCGTGCGACGCTGCACCCAAACAAAATTGACGTCTTTTTTTTTCTTTTTGCACTATAAACAAAAAAAAAAAGAGCGTAAATTTTGAAAAAAACACAATATTTTGTACTTTTTGCTATAATAAATATCCCCCTTTTTTTTTTACAAAAAAGCAAATTTTTTCTCAGTTTAGGATATGTATTCTTCTACATATTTTTGGTAAAAAAAAAAAAAAAAAAAAAAAATCGCAATAAGCATATATTGATTGGTTTGCGCAAAAGTTATAGCGTCTATAATATAGGGGATAGATTTATAGCACTGTTATTATTATTTTTTTTACTAGTAATGGCAGCGATCTGCGATTTTTATCATGACTGCGCCATTATGGCGGACACATCGGACAATTCTGACACATTTTTGGGGCCATCGGCATTTATACAGCGATCAGTGCTATAAAAATGCATTGATTACTGTAAAAATGTCACTGGCAGTGAAGGGGTTAACACTAGGGGGCGATCAAGGGGTTAATTGTGTTCCCTGGGAGGTGATTCTAACTGAAGGGAGAGGGGACTGACTAGAGGAAGTGACGGATTGTGGTTCCTAGCTAATACATGATCTGTCACTCCTCTCAGAACAGAACAGGGAAGTGTGTGTACACACACTCGTCCCTGTTCTGTCTCTCGTGCTCGCGATCGCTCGTGGCCGGCAGTCATCGCGACCGTCGGCCACGAGCATCGGCACCCCCGCTCTTGGCCGGCTGGTTGGCAAGCTGTTAATGAATACCACTTGTAATGGTGAAGTACTATTGAGATTCGCAATTACACAAAGATAAATTAAAAGTATATACAAAAGTATAAACTGTAACAATAAATTAATTAAATTACAACAAATGTATAAACTGACACAAAAAATAATAAACTAAAAAATAAAATGAAAATAGCCATGGCAATAAAGTGGAACTGGCTATTGTTAATAAATCAATTGACATCCCAGTCTATATTGAGCCCGTATGAACTATAAGATCTCATTGCAAGTAATACTAAACACACATCCCAAAGAAGAGGCTGGCACAGCACTGAATATTGCTACAGTGCTACACAGCACTGAATATTGGCATGGCTTAAGCCTAGTACACATGATCAGAAAATTGTACAAAAAAAATACCGATTTAAAACCGATCATATGATAATCTGATCGTTAGTACACAGCATTCGAGAGCCAATCAGGACAGGTCATGCAAAATTATTCGATGGGACAAGCACAAAAATGTTTCTCGTATAATAACAGATCGTACGATTTTTGTTTAATCAGCACAGTTTTCGTCCAAAAATACAATACGAATACAATACAAAACATTACATCACTTCCGAATTTTTCCGAATTTTCATAACTTTAGTAACCTCTTCATTTTCAATATGGAAACTAGCATGCAAACAAAATTGACCATCATTTGTCCGATAATCTCATTGATTGTACCAGGCTTTAAAGGGTATGACTAAATACAGTCTGGTCCCACTTGTTGTATAAACTGCACACATATACCTCTGTCTTTTTACCCACGTGAAAGTCTCACAGATGTACATAAACTTAAACTCTTCCAGTATATATGCTTTTCTTCACACATAATTTCAACATAGAGCTAATATTTTGTCTAAGCCTACCTTAAAGTGGTTGTAAAATAAAAAACAAAAAAAAAAACCCTGCAAGACAAAGGTATAATGAGCTAGTATGCATTGCATACTTGCTCATTATAAAATACTTACCTTAGATCAAAGCTGTTACAGCGGTCCCTGCACACCGCTGTGACTGGCGATGTGAATGTCTCCCGAAGTTATTTCCGGGTTAGCGGGCTCCGGTGCTGTGACTGGCCGGAGCCACAATGAAGTCACTCCTACGCAGGTACGCAGGTACGCAGGAGCCGCCAGGAACGGCGCGGCTCCTGAAGAAATGGGCATGTCCTGATGATGTTGGCACATGCGGATACAGTGAATATCTCCTAAACTATGCAAGTCTAGGAGATATTCACGGTACCTACAGGTAAGCCTTATTATAGGCTTACCTGCAGGTAAAAGTGGTGTAACAGACTTTAAAGCAGAACTATAGGCAAAACTTTTTTTTTCATTTTGGATAGAGTAAGGGAAGGTTATAACCCTTGGCCATCTTGCCATGAGAGTGACACATAGGGTTTGATTTAAAAAGCTTTATGCACAAAGTGTTGCTATATAAAAAAGTAAATGTGTAAAAATGCCTATTTGCATGACTATAAATTCATATCTACTGTATCTTTACAGGTAATCTGCTAAATTGAATGCTTATATTTAAGATGTACTTGTAAGGCCCCTTTCACACAATAAGCCCGCACGGATCCGCCTGTCCGTTTTTCAGGTGGATCCTAGCGGGCTATCTATTGACTCCTATGGGCAGGCGAATGTCAGCGGAGATGGGTCTGCTGACACCCATCCGATCCGCTCAAGACCGACCTATGGCGATACGTCTGCCATCCGTCTTGGTGGATTGGATGAGAGCTGATGAAAATGAACATGCTGTCCTTTTTCTTCCAATCTCTCAGTAGAGATAAGTGGAGCTCTGACAGGTCCCTCCCCACTCAGTGAGCAGAGATGGACCTGTCATCCGCCGGGTCAGAGTAGATCAAAGGAGCGATCTCCCGCTGAGCTGGCAGACTCCGCTGAGCGGATCCGCCCCATGTGAAAGGGGCCTAAAGAAGAAGGTAAATACTTACCTCTTCTGCTGTCCATGTCGCTGAACTCCGGCTAATCAACTAATTCCTTGAGTATCGATCTCCTGTATCCCTTGCAGTGCTCAGTCATTCTTTCTGCCAATCTTTATGTCACTACTGTGTCCTTTATTGACATAGGGGTTGAAGGGGGGGGGGGGGGGCATAGCACTAAGCACTATAGGGTTGACAGAAGAGTGTCAGTTTCTGCATAGACATTAACTGAAGATTTCTCTTGATCAAAGCTGAGATCAATAGTGCAGGAAGCAGGAGAGTATTTACATTTCTCTTCACAAGTACAGCTTTAATTTATAAAAAAAAGTTTAGTGACACAGTTAAAGTATATGTATAGCCAAAACTTTTTTTTTTTAAGTTTTGGATAGAGTGAGAACAGGTTAGTTTTTATTGTTGTCTGTATTCCCATAAGGAAGATGCAGCTCTCTATTTATACTAGTGACCATTGTCACTGGAACAGAAAATTATGACAAATCCAACATTTTAAAGTAGAATTGTAGGCATTTCGGATAGAGTAAGGAAGGACTACAACCCGTCAGATTTTTTTTTGTTATCTGTGCCCCATTGGGGAGATTTACCTTTATTTCCTGTCCCACAGCCAAAACAGGAAGTGAGAGGAAAACCCTGCAAATTAGGGGAATCCATTGGGGCCCGCCAGGTCACCAGAACAAATGTCCCCATTTCAAGATTTCCCCTCCCTAACTTGGGACACCCCAAAATTTGGGATTTCCTTTTACTTACACTTTTGATGATAATAGAAAACAGAACAAATATAAAGAATGAATATTACTAATGGGGCAGAGGTAGCAATAAAAATCTAAAAGGTGTTCCAGTCCCTCTCCACTCTATCCAAAACTTTAAAAAAAGTTTTGCATTTAGCTTTATTTTAAAAATAGTTGGTATCTACTTAGTAACCAGCAACTGTTGAGATGATTAACACTTTATAGTCAGCACAGTAAAAAATGCACCCTAAATCATTGGTGGTTAGTTTTCTTCCCCATTCCCTCCCCCCACCAAGGCATTAGTAAGCATTTGTGGTCAGTGAAATCTCAAACTTCTCCCACCTCCTTCCCCAAATCATCAGTGGCAACTTTCCAGTGCCAAAGATTCTTGTCCTGCACTGCCTATGAGGTAATGTCACTGCTGGAACTATGTAGCTGCTGTCAGGCAGACAGTCACTCCGTCCATCAGTTCCAGTACCCCAGTTTATGTTTAACCACTTCCATACCAGGCCTTTTCTGGAACTTTTTGTTTACAAGTTCAAATTTGTATTTTTTGCTAGAAAATTACTCAGAACCCCCAAACATTATATGTTTTTTTTAGCAGAGACTCTAGGGAAAAAAATGGGGGTCATTGCAACTTTTTATGTCACACGGTATTTGCGCAGCAATTTTTCAAACCCGTTTTATTTTGGGAAAAAAAAACTGTTTCATGAATTAAAAAGAATAAAAAAACAGTAAAGTTAGCCTAATTTTTTTGTATAATGTGAAAGATGATGTTACGCCGAGTAAATAGATACCTCACATGTCATGCTTTAAAGTTGCGCACACTCGTGGAATGGCGCCAAACTTCGGTACTTAAAAATCTCCATAGGTGACGCTTTACATTTTTTTACAGGTTACAAATTTAGAGTAACAGGGAAGGCATTGGGCTATAATTATTGCTTTTGCTCTAACACACGCAGCAATACCTCACATGTGTGATATGAATGCTGCTTACATATGCGGGCGCGACTTACGTATGCAGTCGGGGACGGGGTGCTTTAAATTTTATTTATTTTTTTCATTGTTTACTTTTTTTTTTTACACTTTCTCTTTTAATTTTTTACAAATTTTTTATCACTTTTATTCCTATTACAAGGAATGTAAATATCCCTTGTAATAGGAATAGTGCGTGACAAGTCCTCTTTATTCAGAGATGTGGGGTCTTGGTCTTTCCAGCTCTCCTTCGGGCTGGAAAGATAAGATCAAAAAAAAAAAAAAACTGTCTCGGCCTTTCCAGCTGCGTCCCCGGGATTGTTCACTTCCGCCGGCCTGGACGTGACATCATAACGTCGCGCCTGGGCCTCCGAGGGTCAGAGAGATGACTGGGGACCATCTGGTCACCAGAAATCTCTTTGCTCAACTTCCAGCATTGACCGATTCATTCTCTGGCTCACCGATCGCATGGGCAAACTGGTAGAAACATCTGAGGGGTGTCCCCTCCCGCTGTCTGTAAGAAAGATCAAGTGGCTAAACTGCCACTATGATTGATCGTACAGTGCAGAGAATCGTCGGCTAAAAAAGATGATATCTGAATGATGCCTGCACCTGCAGGCATCATTTAGATATCCCCACTCAAAGTCAATGATGTCATATGATGTCCTTGGGCTGGAAGTGGTTAAATACCAGGACAGTCCTGCTGGATCTGGAATAAATGGGGCATGCACTAAATAACAGGGCAAATAATAATCTTTTGTTAGTAATCCTGAACAATTATGATAATTCTTACATAAGCCTAGTCTTAAGCAGTTTGCTTCTTTTGTCAAATATAAACTGTTTTCTTTTTAAACGTAGTCTTTAGTGCCTTTCCAAACGGCGATAAACATTCATGAATGATGTAACCTGTTACAGTGTGAGGCCCTGCCAGTCTGAGCAAAAATTACACAGGATTCACATTAAGGCTTAATGCGAAGTTCCAGACTATAGTTTCTGAGAGGAGAAAGCCGTTTTAAGTTTTCTGCAGGTTTTGTAATGCCGGATCAGGGCCTGGAGCTTGAAGGTTCCAAAGTGTCTTGGGTGGGACGGAACCTTCAGTCCTGTGTCTTGGTTTGCTGGAAGCTTGCAGCCTGTGTGAGTACACAGGTGTACACGGTCATTATATACCAAGCCAGGGATAGTTTAGGGCACCCATATTGTAGACAGGAGCTCTCAGCCAGGGGTCAGGTGTGCCCCTGCCAGGAGACAGGAGTTCTCATCCCAGGAGTCAGGTGGGCTCCTATCAAGAGGTCAGAGTGTGTACCTGTGCAGTAGATCTGCACGATTCTGGCTAAAATGAGAATCACAATTTTTTTGCTTAGAATAAAGATCACGATTCTCGCGGCGTAACATCATCTCTCATAAGATACAAAAAAATTGGGTTAACTCTACTGTTTCGTTTTTTTTTATTTATTAAAGTGTATTTTTTCCCAAAAAATGTGTTTGAAAGACCGCTGCTCAAATGCAGTATGACACAAAATATTGCAACCGCCATTTTATTCTCTAGAATCTCTGTTAAAAAAATGTATGTAGGTTCTAAGTAATTTTCTAGCAACAAATATTGATTTTAACTTGGAAGCAACAAGTGTCAGAAAAAGGTTTAGTCTTTAAGTGATTAAACTGACCTCATTTATTTATTTTTATTTATTTCAGGTACTTACAGTATATAGCGCCGTCAATTTATGCAGCGCTTTACATATACATTGTACATTCACATCAGTCCCTACCCTCAAGGAGCTTACAATCTACGGTCCCTAACTCACAATCATACATACTAGGGACAATTTAGACAGGATCCAATTAACCTACCAGCATGTCTTTGGAGTTACATTTCACAAAGTTCATTCCTTTGATCCCTAAAAGAACTAAATGTTACAATGTTTATAGTTATCTCCCCCAGCTCTGACAATGTTGTGAAAAACTTGGCAAGCTACCTGTTCTTTTGTTTGTTTTTTGACAGCTGAGTGAGCAGAGAACTCTCACTTGTTACATGAATGATTCGGAGAAATGCTGCATAGAGATCGTGAAGGGTTGAATCAAGATCACAATTTTTTGAACGAATAATCGTGCAGCTCTACTGTGCAGCGAGTTGCTGCAATCTTCAAGGCTAAGCAAGTCTGAAGGGACCGATATGCATAGCAGCAGGGCTGTGGAAGCATAGCCAGGTAGGCTATCATTTTCTCCAGTTCATGTTTTGATGTTGAAGAACTCTTGTGTGGGAACCTATATTCATGGACTTTTTTTAATAAAAGCGGGCTGCCATGCCCTAAAATACAGTTTGGACAAACACAACTCATTGATTAACACATCTACCGTATGAGCATAATGCCACAAAGCATATCTTTGCATAGCATATAATTATTATTTATTTGTTCTCTGGTTAAGGCCCTTTCACACTTGTGCGACTTGTCCTGCAACTTGGGACTGCAAAGTCACATGACAAGTCGTAACCCATGATTTCCAATAAGTACTGTTCATATCTGTGTGACTTCAAGTCGCAGCAACTTCAAAGTACTCCCTGCACTGCTTTGGTCTGACTTTGATGCGACTTGAGGTCCAAAGACCTCAAGGATACACAGGCATTGCTTCAAGTCATGTTGAAGTCGCACCAAAGTCGAGCAGCAAAGATGTGCTACTTTTAGATAATACAAGTTTGAAAGGGGTAAGAAAACGTCAAACTATCATTTGGCCTTTTAATAAATCGCATCAATGTGAACCAGGGCTTAAACTGATGATTTAATTTAACATGGCAAATGTTGAGGCATATTACTCAAGTGACTTCACATGACCCCTTAATACAAGGCTCCAATTTATACACTGCATAAAACAAGCAGCTTTTTCACAGAATTTCAAAATATGCTCTCAGAATTTTATCTGCCTCAAACACAACTGAATTTGGTAAAAGAGTGACACATGAAGAAGATCTTAAAAAGCTATATTTATAAAGCATTGCTGTATAAAATATTAAATGTGTAAAATTGCCAATTTGCATGACTTTAAATGGGTTGTAAACCCTCATGTTTTTTCACTTTAATGCATCCTATGCATTATGGTGAAAAAACTTCTGTCAGTGACCGCCCCCCAGCCCCCTCGTTTTACAAACCTGAGCCCTGTATTTCCCTCGGCGGAGACGCGCTGTCCCTTTCCACACCTGGTCCCGGCTCTTGATTGGATAGATATCAGTGCAGCCATTGGCTCCCGCTGCTGTCAATCAAATCCAATGACGCAGGCGCCAGGGGCGGGGCCGAGCCCAGCATTTGTGTCTATGGACACCAAATGCTGGACTCGGGAGCACGCCCGCAAGGTAACCCCCCCAGAGATCGCTTCTGCTAGGGGGTTATCTGATGCGGAGAGGAGCCGCGAGAGCCACCGAGGGACCCCAGAAGTTGGGGATCGGGGCCACTCTTTGCAAAACGAGCTGCACAGTGGAGGTAAGTATGACATGTTTGTTATTTCAAATAATAAAAAAAAAAGCGAAGGCTTACAATCACTTTAAATTCATATCTCTCTTTACAGAAAATCTGTTGCTAAATTAAATACTTATATTAAGGCTGTACTTGTAAAGAAGAATGTAAATACTTACCTCTTCTGCTGTCCACGCCACTGAACCCTGCTCTCATCAACTGATGCTTCCCTGAATATTGATCTCCTGTGTCCCCTGCAGGGCTCAGTCATTCTTTCTGCCAATCTTTATGTCGTTGTCCTTTATTGACATGGGGGTTGGGGAGGGGCATGCCACTAAGCACTGCAGGGTTGACAGAAGACCAACACTACCAGAAGTGTCAGTTTCTGCTCAGCCATTAGCTGATCTTGATCAAAGCAGAGATTGATGGTGCAGGAAACAGGAGAGTATTTACATTTATCACTGCTTTAAATTTAGAAAAAAAAGTTTAGTGACACAGTTAAAGTGAATGTATAGCACAAACTTTCTTTTTAAGTTTTGGATAGAGTGGGAGCAGGTGAGATTTTTATTGATGTCTGCATCCGTCTGTATCCCCATAGGGAAGATTCAGCTCTCTATTTCCCTCTTGAGAAGAGGAGATTAAGGGGGATATGATCAATATGTACAAATACATAAGTGGTCCATATAGTGAACTTGGTGTTGAGTTATTCACTTTAACCACTTCCTGACCGCCGCACGACTATATACGTCCTAAGTTTGAACGGGGATATCGTTGTTATGGCAGCAGCTAGCTGCCATAACCCCGGTATCCCCGTTTTCGTGCGGCGGCCGGCTTTAAGATAAAAGTGGTCCCAGCGGCGGATTCGCCGCGAGATCACTTTTATCGGTGGCGGGAGAGGGGCCCCCCCCCTCCCGCCGCGATCCGGTGCCCTCCGCCGCTTACAGGAGCCGTCGGTAGCGGCGGAGGCAATCGCGTCCTCTGCCGTTGTGTGTCAGGAGACGAGTGAGGCCAAGATGGCGCTCACTCGTCTCCAAGATACTGCTGGGCGGAAGCGACGTCAAAACGTCACTTCCGTCCACGCCTCTTAAAGGCATATTTTTTCAAATGTCATTTTCTAAAGGACTTTTTTTTTTTTATTGCATTTTAGTGTAAATATGAGATCTGAGGTCTTTTTGACCCCAGATCTCATATTTAAGAGGTCCTGCCATGCTTTTTTCTATTACAAGGGATGTTTACATTCCTTGTAATAGGAATAAAAGTGACACAATTTTTTTTTTTTTTAAACAGTGTAAAAATAAATAAAATATTTTAAAATAAATAATAAAAATTAAAAAAAAAATTTTTAAAACCCCCCTGTCCCGACGAGCTCGCGCGCAGAAGTGAACGCATACGCGAGTAGCGCCCGCATATGAAAACGGTGGTCAAACCACACATGTGAGGTATCACAGCGACCAGTAGAGCGAGAGCAATAATTCTAGCCCTAGACCTCCTCTGTAGCGCAACATATGCAACCTGTAGAATTTTTTAAACGTCGCCTATAGAGATTTTTGAGGGTAAAAGTTTGACACCATTCCACGAGCGGGCGCAATTTTCAAGCATGACATGTTGGGTATCAATTTACTTGGCGTAACATTCTATTTCACAATATTAAAAAAAATTGGGATAACTTTACGGTTTTATTTTTTTATTCAAAAAAGTGAATTTTTTCCAAAAAAAGTGCGCTTATAAGACCGCTGCGCAAATACGGTGCAAAAAAAAGTATTGCAATGACCGCCATTGTATTCTCTAGGGTGTTAGAAGAAAAACCATATATAATGTTTGGGGGTTCTAAGTAATTTTCTAGCAGAAAAACCTGTTTTAAACATGTAAACACCTAAAATCCAAAACAAGGCTGGTCCTTAAGTGGTTAAGGTCATCACAGAGGACAAGGGAGCACTCTTTATGTCCAGAGGAAAAAGGTTTCATCTCCAAATACAGAAAGGTTTCTTGAAAGTAATGCCCTGTACACAAGACTGGTTTTGCCATCGGAATAAACTCTGAAGGTTTTTCCGACAAAGTTCCGACAGAATTCCACTCAAGCTGACTAGCATACACACGGTAACACCAAATTCCGACGGTCCAGAACGCGGTGACGTACAACGCGTATGACGGTACTAGAAAATGGAAGTTCAATAGCCAGTAGCCAATAGCTTCCGTCTTGTACTTCAGAGCATGCGTAGTTTTTGGTGCGTCGGAACAGCATACAGATGAGCGGTTTTTCCGATAGTAATTTTGGAAAAATATAGAACATGTTCTCTATCTAAGTCCGTCTGAATTTTCGACAGAAAAAGTCCGATGGGACATACACACGGTCGGACTATACGATGGTAAGCTCCCATCGGACTCTTTCTGTAGGAAACTCCGCTCGTGTGTACGCGGCATTAGAGCTGTGAAAATGTGGAATAGACTACCTCCAGACGTGGTTCTGGCAAGCTCAGTAGATTACTTTAAAAAAGGCCTGGATTCTTTCCTAAATGTACATAATATAACTGGGTATTGACATTTATAGGTAAAGTTGATCCGGGGAAAATCTGATTGCCACTCGGGGGGTCAGGAAGGAATTTTTTCCCCTGCTATAGCAAATTGGATCATGCTTTGCTGGGGTTTTTTGCCTTCCTTTGGATCAACTGTGGGTATAGGATTGTGTATATGGGATTGTATTTTTATTTTATTTTTTTGGTTGAAATAGATGGACTTGTGTCTTCTTTCAACCTGACTATGTAACTATGTAACTATTTCACCATTTCACCATTGTCACTGGAACAGAAAATAACGGCAAATTCAACATTTGAGATTTTCTTTTACTTTCAATGATAATGGTAAACTGGACAAATAGGGAGGGTTAATCTCCCTTACAGGGATAAGAACCTAATAGGTATTGTAGTCCATCTCCATTCTATCCAAAACTAAAAAAAAAAAAAAGTTTTGTTTTTCTTTATACTTTAAGGTCCACAGAACAAAAGGTGAAATGAAGGTATATTTGTTTTGGGGATGCCTGTTCAAGGTACTCGGGAGCGCACCGGCAAGGCAACCCCCCGGGAGAGCGCTTCTCCTAGGGGGTTATACGATGCGGGGAGGAGCTACCAGCGCCGCCGGGGGACCCCAGAAGAGGATGATCGGGGCCACTCTGTGCAAAACGAACTGCACAGTGGAGGTAAGTATGACATGTTTGTTATTTAAAAAAAAAACATTGAAGCTTTACAGTCACTTTAAGCCTTACATATGTTATCAGCATTTGAGAGATTTACTGTCAGTTTCTACCCAGATGACCATTGACAGAATTTCTAAACCTTTACTTTTCTATCCAAAACAAAAAAAAGGTTTTGGTTGAAGAGCCACTTTAAGTTACAAAGAGACAAACTGTCACTCAAAAAAGTGATTTTTAAAACTAAAAGTCCTCCTTTGAAATGTACCTGCTCCCACACTGCAGAGGTTAGCTGCTCGTTTCTGTCTAGGGGGACAGGAAAAGCAATTTTACTTTCCTGATCCTCTTTTTCTCTGGCAGACAGCACTCGCTCATGCTGCAGCAGTGGTCTGTTCCTCAGCATCCTCACATCCAAAGACTATGTGCCCTGCACTAGTCGGCAGAGGAACTTAGGCCACCATAGTGCGGGGGGGGGGGGGGGGGGGGGGGGGAGTCTCTGGGCACTGGTCTAGCAGTGCCGAGGAGGCTGGGGAGCAGAGGATCAGGTAAACACTAAACTGCATTAACTAAACGCAAACAAACAGTTATTCCTTGTAGTGCGGAGGCAGTCCCACTGCATGAGAGGACTATATCTTTTCCTTAAGTCCAGGTTTAAAACATTTTATGCAATTCCCTCAAGTTCAGATAGCAAATAAGTAATCAAGTGTCACAGTTAACATACTGAGAGTTCAACTGGCATGCAGTAATTAGTGAGTGCATTTCAGTGAAGATGAAGGGTCTGGTCACTTGCTGAAGGAATAAACAAAAGCCCTAAAAACCAATAAAAATGCTCCCAATATTCAAGTGTCTAAACATGGAGGCAGACTTTTTATTTTACCATTTACATTCCTGTTTTAGTTATACTGAAATTTGCTCTACATGGGTATTGGAAAGTTATTATGCAGCTATATTAGATGTATTAAATTACGGTTCAACTGCAGAATTAAGATTTAGACAAACAAGTCTTTTGATTAGGTTACCAATTTATTGATGCAAGAAAGCTAACATTAATATGCCTGATTTCCATAATAGGCTACTTGCTAGCAGCCCACTCTACATCTCCAAACATCAAACACAGCCAGCTAAACTTTATTCTTTCCAGCATCTCTATGGAAACAGCCACAGGGCCAAATAAGTCCAGCACACTCCACCTTGTGGTGCAGAAGAAAGCATCTTGCTTAATTACAGTTAATGAATATTTCAGTGGAGAGATGATCATTTACCTTCTAAAATTTTGTTCTGCCTGCTTTCTGAAAGGATAACTTCACACACCAATATAAACCCATTTGGGTTGATTTACTAAAGGAAATCAGGTTGTTCACTTTGGGAATTTACTTTTAAGTGGTTATAAAGGTTGAAGATTTTTCACCTTAATGCATTCTCTGCATAAAAGTAAGAAACCTTCTAATTGCAGCTCCTCCCACCTATACTTACCTGAGCCTAATCTCGATCCAGTGCTGTGCACGAGAGCAGCAGTTCTCTCTACTCTTTCCCTCTTTATAGGTTCAGAGATGTCAATCACAGCCAGTGAGGAGGGAGCAAGACTCAATGGACACACAGTGTGGCTTCGGAGCGCACCCACACCTGTGCCCCCAAAGCGGCTTGCTATGGTGGGCACTTGGAGACAGGAGACAAGAATGCCGGCAGGGGATCCAAGAAGAGGACGAACAGGGCTTTGTGTAAAACCATTGCACAGAGCAGGTAAGTATGACATGTTTGTTATTTAATAAAAAAGATATTTTAAGTGTTATGTATGTTTACAATGATGTTTAACTTAGTGAATGAGGTGACTTTCATCATCCAATCATGTGCAAGTTGTGTAATTAAGTAATCTTTGTGAATTTCCAACATATTCACTAAGCTAAGGGAAATATGTCCTTGCACAGTGCAAATTTCCCTGAAAAATGAACAATATATTTGCCTTCAGTAAAACAACTTTTTTGTGTATTGGCATCTGGCTTACACTGGCAGTGGTGATTCTGTAGGCTAAATGGGATATCTAGGTGGGTTTACAGCAGGATGAAAGGGATAAGTACAGCGCTGCGCTAAAGAAAAGGAGAGCACCAGAGCAGCAGCCAACACACCCGTAGACTCAGGGTGAAAAAAACAACAAAAATTAAGAGTGTAGCACTATTGGCTCAATAAATGTGTACAGTAAATCAGTATATAAAAATGGTGTAAGAAATGAATAACCTAATACAGTTATTACAACTGCTAAGTGAGACTGTAGTGCACCAAATAAACAAATATAACAGTGACTGGTATATATATATAAAAAGCAATAACACTTATGTGCATATAACACCTCAAACAGTATCAAAAGATATAATAGTTCATATCAATTAAGTGAAAAGGATCAAAAAAAGTCTGTGATGATAGTGCATAAATGATGATAGGCGAATGCCTCCCAAACGCACAGGGGGATGATTAAGCCCAATCTGGCAAGTAAGTAAACTGTGGGATAACCGAAAGTGCACGGAAAGTTGAAATCGGTGCCAGGTCCATCACCAGAAGAGTATGGAGGCTTACCAGAGTTTAATGGCCTGAAATGGCATACGCCATACAGGTCAAAAAAGCTTAATGACCAACGGGTCTAGGTAGCTTGTCTGGACAGATGTCATCTCCTCTCGATAGGAAGGAAAATCAGCACGGATTTCCAGAAGATATGAAACAGCGTAAAAATCATATAGCGGCAGTCGTGAGGGGTCCACCCGACATGTTTCAACTAAACAGTCATCATTTGGGTTTACAGCAGGAAAATAATAAAGAGAGGGTCATACCAGTCAGTGGCAAAATTAAAGGCTTTAAAAGATGTTATCATTATCCCTTTATTATGCTTCCACGCAACAACAGCAGGACTAGGAGGATTCAAAGTACTGATATAAAAAACGGAAAATTGTACACTCACCTTTCCGTAATTTTCCTGACGCATCTTCATGGCAGCACAGACTGGGTTATGACTCCGCCTCCACAACCTGACAGGATTGGTCTAGCAATAAAAGTTGGAGAGATACCCCCCACCATTCTCTGTATATATCATCTAAGAACAGGGTGGGATCCTGTGTGCTGCCATGAAGATGCGTCAGGAAAGGAAAATTACGGAAAGGTGAGTATACTATTTTCCATTTTCCTGACGTCTTCATGGCAGCACACACTGGGAAATAACTCGCCAGTCGGGAGGGTGCAAAAATTAAGGTTGTATTTATTTAAAGAGCTGTGGAATTGGCTCTAATAATGGATCTGCCAAAGTCTGCCTTTGTTAGATGAGCAGAGTCTATATTATAGTGAGAAGTGAATGTATGTCTAGACGACCAGGTCGCTGCTTTACAGATTGTTTCTGGTGAAACTCTCCAGTATGCTGCCCATGAAGTCGCCACTGCCCTGGTTGAGTGCGCCCTGATGCCTTCCAGGATAGCTAATTGATGAGTAGAGTATGCCTTTTTGATGGTGTTTACCAGCCAGGATGCGATCGTTCGAGAAGTTGCTGGATGACCCTTCCTAGGCCTGTGTGGAATTATGAGAAGAGTATCTGACTTCCTGAAGGAAGCTGTGGTTTCCAGACAGTCGGTAATGACAGTTTTTACATCCAATGCATGGGGTTGATTATAATGAAAGGAGGATGATGCTTTGGGAATGAAATGTCTAGAGGGTCTCAATACCACTCTATCAGGATAGAGGACTAGGTATGCTTCTGTTATCAATAATGCTTTAAGTTCTGAAACTCTTCTCGCAGATGTAATGGCGATAAGGAAGGTTAAGTTCAAAGTCAGGTTCCAAAGTGAAATTCACTCAGCTGGAAAAAAGGAGGTTTTGATAATGCTTCAAGTACTGTTGAGAGATCCCATGCCAGAAATTTTGGTTTCTTTGGAGGTCTGATTTTTAGGCAGGCCTTCATGAACTGGATCACCAGAGGGTGTAAGGCCCATCCAATGCCTGTTTTAGCCGATAGGGCAGAAACGTGGACTTTAAGGGTACTTGAATTCAGTCCTTTATTAATACCCAATTTAAGGAACTCTAGAACTTGAGGTGGTTCTGGTGACATTGGGTTCCAGTTTTTTTGTTGGACCAGTGAACAAAACCTACTCCAGACTTGTGAGAATGTTTTGTTGGTGGTGTTTTTCCTCGCCTGTAGAAGAGTCGAAATTACCTCCTGCAAGCATCCCTGCTCTAGCAGCAGAGTCCTTTCAATTTCCGTGCTGTCAAGTGTAACTTCTCCAGCGCTGGCTGCAGGAATTGACCCTGGGATAGGAGGTCTGACGTTACCGGGAGAGGCAGTGGTTGTTGCAGGCTGAGCTGTAGTAGGGTTGTGAACCAAGGCCTCCTTGGCCAAAAAGGAATTACTATTTATCACCGTGGCTGATGATCTTTGAAGCCTGGATAGGAATCTTGCAATTAAGGGAATTGGTGGAAAAATGTATCCCAGCTTGAAATTCTACGGGTGGATCAGACAATCTATTCCCTCGGCCGATGGGATAGCTGCTCTTGACAGAAATCTCTGACATTTGATGTTCACAGGAGTAGCTGCTAAGTCGATCTCCGGTATTCCCCAAGTTTTTGAAAGGAGAGAGAAAAGGCCTGC
Source organism: Aquarana catesbeiana (assembly GCF_042186555.1). Lineage (NCBI taxonomy): Eukaryota > Metazoa > Chordata > Amphibia > Anura > Ranidae > Aquarana > Aquarana catesbeiana. Next base: position 521,454,994 of record NC_133325.1, read on the forward strand.
TGGCCCAACGACCACTCGTTGTTTGAGAGAAGTTCCCTGCTTAGATAGTCGGCCAGCATGTTCTGTGCTTCCAGGACATACACCGCCCTCAGGTCCACCAGATGTACCAATCCAAGATAGGGCGAACTTCTTCTATTAGTGTGCGACTCCTCGTACCCCCTTGCCTCTGAATATATGCTACAGCAACTCTGTTGTCCATTTGAACCAGAACGCTCTTCCCTGCCAGGTATGGAGCAAAGGCCAGAAGCGCCTGAAAGGCTGCTCTGAGCTCCAGTATATTTGATACTATAACGTGAGCTCGAAACTGCCACTGCCCTTGGGCTGCTAGATTTTGGTAATGAGCTCCCCATCCCTTCTGGCTGGCATCTGAAGTAACCACTTTCTGGCTGTGGAGGGACTATAGATTTGTACCTTTTGAGGTTGCTGAAACGCGTACACCACCACATCGATTGCTTCACAGATCTATGGATGTAGATTGTCTGAAGCATTGATACTCCATTCCACTGCTTCAGAAAGGAATTCTGCAATATTCTCGTGTGCCATTGGGACCACTGGATCATGGGCAGAGTTGCAGACATGGAACCCAGGACACTCATACACACACTGGCTGGTAAGCGAGTCGCTGAGATTAGCCTCTGAATTTTTTTAATCAAAGGCATAATCTTCTCCTGAGGAAGCTGTACTCTGTTCCAGATGGTGTCCAATTCTGCCCCCAGGAATACCATATTCTGTGTGGGCTGGAGCTTGCTCTTCTGCCAGTTCACTAGCCAACCGAAAACTCGCAGGGTTGATAGTAAGATCTCCCGGTGCTGGATCAGGACCTGGCGACTTTCTGCTAGAAGTAGTATGTCGTCCAGATAATGGTGTATTCTTAGACCTCTCTCTCTAAAATATGCAATGACGGGAAGAAGAACTTTGGTGAAGGTCCTGGGAGCCGATGACATGCCGAAGGGTAGGCACTGGAACTGGAAGTGATGTTGGTTGATTGAAAAGTGGAGAAACCTTTGAAAGGCAGGATTTATTGGGATGTGAAGCTAGGAGTCCGATAAATCTAAGGACAGCATCCAATCTTCTAGATTCACAGCTAATAGTATGGACTGGAGGCTTTCCATTTTGAAGGATTCTAATTTGATGTTCTTGTTGAGTTTCTTTAAGTCCAGTACTGGTCGTAAATCCCCTGATTTCTTTTTTACAAGAAAAAGGGGGGGGGGGGGGGGGAGTAGAATCCTCTGCCTCTTTGACATAGCGGGACCTCCAGGATGGACTCCTTTTGTTTTAATTCTGTTATATACTTTAGAAGGATCTTTCTCTTGCCTGGAGAAGACGGGAGTTTGGTTGGAAAAAAGTGGTTTCTGGGAATCCTGTCTAGGAATCTCCACTTGTGACCGAACTTGATCGTGGAAATGGTCCAAGGGTCTTTGATGTTCTCTGACCATATTTGTGCGAATCTCTTGAGTCTGGCGCCCACCCTTGGAGGATGGGCGGGCATATTTTCAAAAGGATTTCTGCTGTGCCAGAAGGGGTTGCCTTCGTTTTTCGCATTTTCAGGAAGGATGACTGTGTGTTCCTCCAGTTTCTATTAAACTCTTTACCTGGTCTATAGGTCTTGGCTTCCCTGTATCTTTCGGGAATGTTGCCCTTGTAGGCAGAACCTCTTGGTCTCTTGGGTCTCCTGTCAGAGGGAATGAGGCCTGACTTGCCCCCCCGTCACCTTGGAAATGACTGCATCCAATTTGGAGCCAAAGAGATTAGAGCGGTCCTAGGGAATTTTGCATTAATTTGTTTTTGATGCTGCGTCGGCTATCCAAGGTTTTAGCCACAAAGCTCTTCTTGCCATCACAGAGGCTAACATTGCCCGGGCCCAGCATCGGATAACATCCACGGAGGCTTCCGCGACGAAATCGCCTGCCAATCTGAGTTCTTGCAGAGAGGTAATTACTTTTTCTAAGTCTGCTCCTTCCTGAAGAGATTTTTCAATATTGGAAGCCCAGCTCGAGATGGCTTTACCAACTGCTGCCGTGGTGACTGCTGGTCTACAGACGCCTCCTGCCATGGAGTATGCTTTTTTAAGTTCCAGATCAATTTTCCGATCTAAAACGTCCTGGAAAGAGACTGTGTCCTCGATGGGTAGAGTGACATATCTTGCCAGGTGCATTAGGGAGGCATCCACAATAGGAGCATTAATTAAAGAGTTAACCTTAGGCTCTTTCAAAGGATACATTTTGGCTAGCCTATTATTAAGGCTGGGCCTCTTGTCGGATCTTTCCCATTCGTCTTTGATTAAATCATCTAGTTCCTCAATGAAAGGAAAGGTTTCTGGGTCCCTTTTTAGGTTTGGAAAATATTTTCAGGTTTTCTAAGGTGCTTCCTCAGATTCCTCCCAACCTGTGGCCTCCTTGACTGATTTCGCAAAGTGTTCAACCAGAGCGACGTCAAAACCTGCTGATACTTCTGGATCCTCGCTCTCTGAAGGGGATTCTGGTTCTGTTGAGCGAGGAAGAGCCGCAGAAGAAGTGCTTGGAGCTGGTCTGGCCGGCAGAGGTGTTGCTGACTCCATTATGGATTCTCGCACGATTCTCGGATCAGTTTGGTCACTTCTCTGACTTCTCTTTTTTTTGTGGCTTCATTAAAGCACGTGCATACTAATTTATCTGGTAAAGCGGTAGCGCCACATACCCAGCAGGCATTAGCTGCAGGACGGGTGTGTTGGCTTCGCCCGTGACGTGATGAAGGTGGTCTTCTATAACGTGATCGGCTATGTCGCGAGCGGCTGTGGCGTGAGTGACCATGGCGAGAATGACTACGGCGTGAGTGCCTATGACGAGATGAGGAGCGTGACTGGCTTCTGCGGGATCTTCTGCTTGAGGTATGGCTTGACTGGTCTTTGCGTCTTGACTTTGACCTGGAAGGGCTGTCAGAAGGTGCCATGTTAGAAGATGTGCTCTCTTTTTTTTCTCTCTTCAATACTTACCACTGAAGGCGGACAGCCTCTTACCTTATAGGATGCGGGTGGTCTGCGTGGGCAGTGGTCTCCATGAGCAGTGTAGGACGAGTGCAGGCAGGAAACAAGAGAAGTCTGGAAGGGATACAGAAAGATTTAAGAAACAGTAAAACATAAAAATCCCTAGAATATAGGGAAGGAAGAAGCCTAAGAGCACTTACTTGGAGACTATGGTGAAACACACAGCGAAGGTGTGCAATACAGTGACCTGGAATCACTGACAGGCATTCAGTCACGTAAAAAGGCGCAAAGCACAATTATCTTCAATAAAAAAACGATTAGTCCAGAAACTAAAAATAGATGCATGTAAATGTTCATGCATATATGTTGGGAGTATATAAATGGAGGTCAGTCAGGGCAGCCACCGAAGGAGCCAAAAGCGGGATCCAGCAAGCTAGAACAACAACAAGGAGAGGGGCGCCTCTGAATATATATCATAAACACATTTTATTAAAACAGCATATATACATGCGTATGTAGCTACCTACAATTGTTGATGTTTGTCTACAAACGTGCCCATATGTACATATGGGGGTACTTAGTATACGAATAACCCATTTTATATCTTTTTTTTATGTTTTTCATCCATACATAGACACGTTCATATAACTTTTATCACTATTGTTTACCGCAGGTTCTATGTCTTTATTCTAATCATGGGGGTGGTGGGCTCGTTTGCTCATGTAGTAAGTATTGGTAATTGGTTTCTTCCCCCCCCCCTTTTTTTTTTCCCCCCTCCCCCCAATCCTTCCTTTTTTCTATGCCCCCCGTTTCTCTTTCCCCTACCTTCTCTTCCCCCCCCCCCTTCTCTTCTCTCCCCCCCCTCTTTCCTCCCCTCCCCCCCCCCTTCTTTCTTCTCTCTTTTTTTCCCCTCTAATTACTCTCATTTCCTTGTTTTTTTCACTCCTAATCCACCTTCCCCCCCTCCCCCCCCCCTCATTTTCTGTCAACTCGGTTTGTCTGTGTGTATGTATACACACACATACAATTTCTGCACACTTGTGCATCCTATATGTGGCTGCGCACATGTGCGTACTTGCACACGCATGGGTTTGCACCCGTGTGTGTGTGTGTGTGTGTAGATACATATACATATACATGAATTATTATAACGTATGACTCCGCCTCGTAATGTCCAATACATTGATTAATCCCCTTTCTTATGTCTAAGTCCCCTAATTATTTATTTGCATATTCTTTACACCTACACAGCCTAAGATTAATTTATTATCCTAATATACCATATTGTATACTGTATTTTGCTTACAAGTAATATGGATCCTTCATTTAATGTACTATGTATTTCCTTTTGTAGCTGTTTTGTAATTTAATTTAATTTATCGCATGATACTTCTATTATATAATTCTCTTTCATGCCTAATAATGTTCGTTTTTATCCTTATTTTTATTTTTAATTCATTTATTTACCCTGTTCTATAATGATTACCCTTTTACCTCTATTGGTGCCCTGTTTTTAAAAATGGTTTCTTTATCATGCTGCCGTAAGGTCCTTTCCTTATTGTCCCCCCTGCTGCTAAATACTGCCCAGTATGAATATTCTGCATATATCACGGACTTCCTGGCCCCGCCCCCCCTTAGACTACTTAAGCCCAGTAAGTTTTCCATCCCCTATGCTTGATAAAGGAATGCGGCCATTCTTCCAATGGCTAGCCGATTCTGAAACGCGTCGCATACGTGTGACGTCATCACCGGGCGCCATGCTTTGTTTGCTCCCCAAGCCTCGTTGTGATCCCCCGCACGGCCGGCCGTGTTCCAGCTTAGAGGCTCTCAGTACACAGTGGTGAGCGGCAGCCCGCCCGAACGGTTGCTCTGACGTCCCCCCCTCCCCTGTTTTTTCCTACCTGGAACCCTTATCCTGACATCCAGGACACCACCAAGATAATACAGCAGGATATGCGTTGGACTGATAACTGCAAGAGATTGCATCTGGCTGCACCAGCTCATCCTTCCTCCCTGGACTTCACATGCCCTGCAGGAACCGCTGTGACCTGTAGTTCTACTGCATCTCTTCAAGCTCAGCCAACTGACCTGAATGCAACTTCTCCAATTTTTATGTGAGTGGATATTGCTGTTTTAATAAAATGTGTTTATGATATATATTCAGAGGCGTCCCTCTCCTTGTAGGCATTCAGTCACAATCTTCTAAATTCACAGCCTTTTTTAAAAACGCAGCAGTCGCGGCAAAATGACGCTTTCGTGCATGCGCACAAGCACCGCGATCGTGCCGGCGCCATCTTGGAAACTGGAAAAAGACTCAGAACGGACGAATCACCACCTCCCACGCGTGCGCAATGAAGGGGGAGAGACGCAGCGGCCATGACGGACTGGACCAAGTGCTGTGGGACTACAGGTCCCAAAAGGAAAAAAATAACATAAATTAATAGCAGCAAGGGGAGTAGAATAATTGAAAGGAAAAGTGGAGACCACTGCAATCTTTGAAGCTTTTTTAAAGCTTACTTCTGTGCCAGATGTTCTGTTGCTGATGCCACTGAGACCACCAGAGCGGGGTTCCCTCCATAGAAGCTCCTTTAGAGACTGTACAGGAGGGACTTCCAAACAGGAGAGGCTTGAACCTGCTGGGGCGATGCGGTAAGAGGCTTTGCGATGTCCATCCAATCTCGTCAGGTGAGGATAAAAAAAAAAGAGAATGGTGGGGGGAATCTTTCTTCAATTTTTCTAGTTAGACCAATCCTGTCAGGTTGTGGAGGCTGAGTCACAACCCAGTGTGTGCTGCCATGAAGGCATCAGGAATGTTATTTGTCAGGTAAAACTGCTTGCTTTTATGTTTTGAACTGTGTATTTAATTGTTTAGCTGGTTTTGACTTTTAATTTGAAACAATTGGGTAAGGCCCATTACACACGGGACAGGTCTTCTGCGGTCCAGACCTACTTCCTGACCGCATAGGGCCCTAAACATGAGTATCCCTTGGACAGAGCAGGTAAGTATAACATGTTTGTTATTGAAAAAAAAATACATTACAATCACTTTAATCTATATTACTATGTTTTTATCACCATTGCAAACAAAAAGCTGATATTAATAATCATTTTGAATACCTTAAAGGGGTCATAAACTGTCATGGTTTTTCAGCTTAATGCATTCTATGCATTAAGCTGAAAAACCTTCTGTGGTGCTGCAGCCCCCCCGAGCCCAAGTTTTACTTACCTGACACGGATCTTTCTCCAGCCGGGAACAAGCACACCAGCTCTAGCTGGTGTCTCGTGTCCTGATTGAATAGATTGATAGCAGTACAGCCATTGGCTCCAGCTGCTGTCAATCAAATTCAATGATGCAGGCACCAGAGCCAAGTCCTGCATTCTGTGTGAACGGACAGCCTTCTCCAACGTGGGCACTCGATGCGGGGTGGAGCCACCAGCGCCGCCGGGGGACACCAGAAGAGGCGGATCGGGGGCCACTCTGTGCAAAACAAACTGCACAGTGGAGGTAAGTATTACATGTTTGTTATTTAAAAAAAAAAAAAGGAGGGTTTACAACCCCTTTAAAGTGGAACTATGATGGAGTCTATCACAGGCATCAACACAATGGGGGGGGGGGGGTTTACTAAAACTTAAGCACACAGAATCTGATGCAGCTGTGCATATAAACCAATCAGCTTTCAATTTCAATTAGGCTTTGACAATAAAACCTAGAAGCTGATTGAAAGAAATGAAGGGTCTATAATTTTTTATCATAGGTGTTTTTTTATAGTTGGTTACCAGTTTTTCACACATCTCAGGAGGGATTTTGGTCCACTCTGCTTTACACTCTTCTCTAAGTCCTTAAGGTTTCTTGGCTGTCGCTTGGCAACTCAAAGTTTAAGTTCCCTTCATACATTTTCTATAGGATTAACCCTTTCATGACTAAGCCTATTTCTGACATTTGGTGTTTACAAGTTAAAATCTGTATTTTTTGCTAGAAGAGAATCTAGAGAATAAAATGGTGATTGTTGCAATATTTTATGTCACACGGTATTTGTGCAGCAGCGGCCTTTTAAACGCAACTTTTTGGGGAAAAAGACACTTTCATGAATTTTAAAAAAACGAAACAGTAAAATTAGCCCAATTTTTTTGTATAATGTAAAAGATGATGTTACGCCGAGTAAATAGATACCAAACATGTCATGCTTTAAAATTGCACACACTCGTGGAATGGCGACAAACTACGGTGCCTAAAAATCTCCATAGGCGATATTTAAAAAAAAAATAACGGTTACCAGGTTAGGGTTACAGAGAAGGTCTAGTGCTAGAATTATTGTTCTCGCTCTGACAATCACGGCGACACCTCACATGTGTGATTTGAACACCGTTTACATATGCGGGCGCAACTTTCTTTGCTGCGCGAGCAGGGACGGGGGCGCTTTAAAAAATTTTTTTCTTTTTAATTTCACTTATTTTTATTTTTTTACATTGTGTTTTTTTTTAATTTTGATCACTTTTATTGCTGTCACAAGGAATCTAAACATCCCTTGTGACAGTAATAGGTGGTGACAGGTACTCTTTATGGAGGGATGGGGGTCTAAAAGACCTCCCATGCCTCCTTTGCACTTCAAAGTATTCAGATCGCCATTTTCGTCGATTCTGAATACTGAATATTTTTTAAAAACTGGCGCCATTGGCAGCCGAGTAAACAGGAAACACTTCCGTGTTTACAGAGAGAAGACTAGAAGGAAACCGTTTCTGGCTTTGTGCCAGTCTCTCTCTAGCCGCCGGAAGAGGCGGATCGATGACGGGACTCCCGGTGGGTCAAGAAGCCCGGTAAGAGTGGCGTAAGGCGGCAGGAGGGGGGGGATGTCCCCTCCCGCTCCTCCAGGATAACAACCGAGCAGCTTTTAGCCGCATCAGTTGTTATTCCTGGATAGCTCTAAAAAACGGTACCGGGATTATGCCTGCAGCTGCGGGCATCATCCCGGTATAACCCCCCAAAGCCGAGGCCGCGTATCTGCGTATGCTCGGCAGCAAGGGCTTAAGGTCTGGAGACTGGCTAGACTACTCCATGACCTTAATGTGCTTCTTCCTGAGCCTTCCTTTGTTGCCTTGGTGGTATGTTTTGGGTCATTGTCATGCTGAAAGACCCATCAACGACCCATCTTCAGTGTTCTGGCTGAGAGAAGAAGGTTCTCATCCAAGATTTTACAATACATGGCCCTGTCCACTGGCCCCCCAATGCGCCAAAGTCTGCCTGTACCTTTAGCAGAGAAACAGCCCCAAAGCATAATGTCTCCACCTTCATGCTTGACTGTAGGGATGATTTTCTTAGGGTCATATTCGGCATTTTTCTTTCTCCAAGTATGGCAAGTCGAGTTAATGCAAAAGATGTCAATTTTGGTCTCATCTGACCACAGCACTTTCTCTCAATCCTTCTCTGAATCATTTAGATGTTCATTGGCAAACTGCAGACAGGCCTGTATATGAGCCTTCTTTAGGAGGGGACCTTGCGGACACTGCAGGATTTCAAACCATGGCAGCGTATTGTGTTGCCAATAGTGTTACATAGTTACATAGTAGGTGAGGTTGAAAAAAGACACAAGTCCAACCTATGTGTGTGAGTATATGTCAGTATTACATTGTATATCCTTGTATGTTGCGGTCGTTCAGGTGCTTATCTAATAGTTTCTTGAAAATATCAATGCCCCCCCGCTGAGACCACCACCTGTGGAAGAGAATTCCACATCCTTGCCACTCTTACAGTAAAGAACCCTCTATGTAGTTTGAGGTTAAACCTCTTTTCTTCTAATTTTAATGAGTGGCCATGAGTATTGTTAAATTCCCTTCTGGGAAAAAGTTTTATCCCTATTGTGCGGTCACCATTATGGTAGTTGTATATTGAAATCATATCCCCTCTCAAGCGTCTCTTCTCCAGAGAGAATAAGTTCAGTGCTCACAACCTTTCCTCGTAACCAATATCCTCCAGACCCTTTATTAGCTTTGTTGCCCTTCTTTGTACTCGCTCCATTTCCAGTACATCCTTCCTGAGGACTGGTGCCCAGAACTGGACAGCATACTCTAGGTGCGGTCGGACCATAGTCTTGTAGAGCGGGAGAATTATCGTTTTACCTCTGGAATTAATCCCCTTTTTAATGCACGCCAATATTCTGTTTGCTTTGTAGCAGCCGCTTGGCATTGCATGCCACTGCTGAGCCTGTCATCTACTAGGACCCCCCAGGTCCTTTTCCATCCTAGATTCCCCCAGAGGTTCTCCCCCCAGTGTATAGATTGTATTCATATTTTTGCCACCCAAATGCATTATTTTACATTTTTCTACATTGATCCTCATTTGCCATGTAGTTGCCCACCCCATTAATTTGTTCAGATTTTTTTGCAAAGTTTCCATATCCTGCTAAGTTATTGCACTGCTTAGCTTAGTATCATCTGCAAATACAGAGATTGAACTGTATACCCCATCCTCCAGGTCGTTTATGAACAAATTAAATAGGATTGGACCCAGCACAGAACCCTGGGGGACCCCCCTACCCACCCCTGACCATTCTGAGTACTCCCCATTTATCACCACCCTCTGAACTCGCCCCTGTAGCAGGTTTTCAAACCATGTACTCACCCTATGGTCCATGCCAACAGACTTTATTTTGTACAGTAAACGTTCATGGGGAACTGTGTCAATTGCTTTTGCAAAATCCAGATACACCATGTCTACGGGCCTTTCTTTATCTAGATGGCAACTTACCTCCTCATAGAAGGTTAATAGATTGGTTTGGCAAGAACGATTCTTCATGAATCCATGCTGATTACTGCTAATGATACCGTTTTCATTACTAAAATCTTGTATATAGTCCCTTATCATCCCCTCCAAGAGTTTACATACTATTGATGTTAGGCTAACTGGTCTGTAATTCCCAGGGATGTATTCTGGGCCCTTTTTAAATATTGGTGCTACATTGGCTTTTCTCCATTTACCTGGTACCATTCCAGTCAGTAGACTGTCAGTAAAAACTAGGAACAATGGTCTGGCAATTACTTGACTGAGTTTCCTAAGTACCCTTGGATGCAAGCCATCTGGTCCCTGTGATTTATTAATGTTAAGTTTCCCAAGTCTAATTTTTATTCTGTCCTCTGTTAACCATGGAGGTGCTTCCTGTGATGTGTCATACGGATAAACACTGCAGTTTTGGTTACTGAAGCTCCCCCGATTCCCTCGTGAAGACTGAGGAGAAAAATAAATTCAATACCTTTGCCATCTCCCCATCCTTTATAAGCAGATGTCCTTCCTCATTCTTTATGGGGCCAATATGGTCTGTCCTCCCTTTTTTACTCTTAACATACTTAAAGAATTTCTTGGGATTTTTTTTGCTCTCCTCCACTATGTGTCTTTCATGTTCTACAGTGGGGTAAAAAAGTATTTACTCAGTCACCAATTGTGCAAGTTCTCCCACTTAAAAAGATGAGAGAGGCCTGTAATTGTCATCATAGGTATACCTCAACTATGAGAGACAAAATGTGGAAATAAATTCAGACAATCACATTGTCTGATTTTTGAAAGAATTTATTTGCAAATTATGGTGGAAAATAAGTATTTGGTCAATATCAAAAGTTCATCTCAATACTTTGTTATATATCCTTTGTTGGCAATGACAGAGGTCAAACATTTTCTGTAAGTCTTCACAAGGTTGTCACACACTGTTGCTGGTATGTTGGCCCATTCCTCCATGCAGATCTCCTCTAGAGCAGTGATGTTTTGGGGTTGTCGCTGGGCAACACGGACTTTCAACTCCCTCCAAAGGTTTTCTATGGTGTTGAGATCTGGACACTGGCTAGGCCACTCCAGGACCTTCAAATGCTTCTTATGAAGCCACTCCTTCGTTGCCCGGATGGTGTATTTGGGATCATTGTCACGCTGAAAGACCCAGCCACGTTTCATCTTCAATGCCCTTGCTGATAGGAGGAGGTTTGCACTCAAAATCTCACGATACATGGCCCCATTCATTCTTTCATGTACACGGATCAGTCGTCCTGTTCCCTTTGCAGAGAAACAGCCCCAAAAGCATGATGTTGCCACCCCCATGCTTCACAGTAGGTATGGTGTTCTTTGGTTGCAACTCAGCATTCTTTCTCCTCCAAACACGGCGAGTTGTGTTTCTACCAAACAGTTCTACTTTGGTTTCATCTGACCTGACCATATGACATTCTCCCAATCCTCTTCTGGATCATCCAAATGCTCTCTAGCAAACCTGGGACGGGTCCGGACATGTACTGGCTTGAGCAGGGGGACACGTCTGGCACTGCAGGATCTGAGTCCCTGGCGGCGTAGTGTTTTACTGATGGTAGCCTTTGTCACGTTGGTCCCAGCTCCCTGCAGGTCATTCACTAGCTCCCCCAGTACGGTTCTGGGATTTTTGTTTACCATTCTTGTGATCATTTTGACCCCACGGGGTGAGATCTTGCATGGAGCCCCAGATCGAGGGAGATTAGCAGTGGTCTTGTATGTCTTCCATTTTCTAATTATTGCTCCCACAGTTGATTTCTTCACACCAAGCTGCTTGCCTATTGCAGATTCAGTCTTCCCAGCCTGGCGCAGGTCTACAATTTTGTTTCTGGTGTCCTTCTACAGCTCTTTGGTCTTCACCATAGTGGAGTTTGGAGTGTGACGGTTTGAGGTTGTGGACAGGTGTCTTTTATACTGATAACAAACAGGTGCCATTAATACAGGTAATGAGTGGAGGATAGAGGAGCCTCTTAAAGAAGATACAGGCCCGTGAGACAGAAATCTTGCTTGTTTGTAGGTGAACAAATACTTATTTTCCACCATAATTTGCAAATAAATTCTTTCAAAAATCAGACAATGTGATTGTCTGGATTTGTTTCCACATTTTATCTCTCATAGTTGAGGTATACCTATGACGACAATTACAGGCCTCTCTCATCTTTTAAGTGGGAGAACTTGCACAATTGGTGGCTGACTAAATACTTTTTTGCCCCCTTGTATCTTAGCCGTCCTTATTTCACCCTTACATTTCTTGTTGCGTTCTTTATAAAGTCTGAATTCTGATGATGATCCCTCAACCTTGTATTTTTTGAAGGCCTTCTCCTTTGCTTTTATATGCATTTTTACATTGGAGTTAAGCCATCCAGGACTTTTGTTCGCTCTTTTAAATTTATTACCCAATGGGATGCATTGGGTAATGCCCTTATTTAATATGCTCTTAAAACAAACCCATCTCTCCTCCGTGTTCTTTGTTCCTAAGATTTTATCCCAATTTATGCCTTCTAGCAAGGTTCGTAGTTCAGGAAAGTTGGCTCTTTTGAAATTCAGTGTCTTTGTATTCCCCTTATGTTTCCTATTCGTGTGATTTATACTGAAGCCAATTGACCTGTGATCGCTGTTACCTAAATTGCCCCATATTTCCATATCTGTGATCAAGTCTGTATTGTTGGTAATCAGTAGATCCAGTAACGCTTTATTTCTAGTTGGTGCGTCTACCATCTGAACCATGAAATTGTCCTGCAAGACATTGAGGAACTGGCGAGCTTTAGATGAATGCGTGGTTCCCTCTGCCCAGGCTATGTCTGGATAGTTAAAATCCCCATTTATGATAACACTTCCCATCCTTGCTGCTAATCCAAATTGTGATAGGAGATCCATCCCCCCCTCCTCCCTCAGGTTAGCGGGCCTATAGCATACTCCCAATATTATTTTCCCCTTAGCTTCCTCCCTTTGGAGCTCTACCCATAAGGATTCCACCTTCTCCCTAGCTCCATTAGTGATGTCATCTCTCACATTCACTTGTACATTATTCTTGATATATAGGCATACCCCTCCCCCCTTTTTACCCTCTCTATCCTTGCTATAAAGGGTATACCCTTGAATGTTTGCCAGCCAATCATGAGAGCTGTTGAACTAAGTCTCTGAAATTCCCACAAAATCCAAATCCTCCTCGTACAACAGTATCTCTAGTTCACCCATCTTGTCTGCCAGGCTCCAGGCATTGGTGAACATGCCATGTAGTTTAGACCGGTCGCATACTATCCTCTTATTGGGTGATCCGTGATTGCAACTAGGACTTGCTACTATACTTACCTTGGGTTTATGTGCTTTGCTCAACCTACCATTAATGCCCCAATACTACCCTCTGGAATATGTTCCGCATTGATTATCTCTACCTCTGCATCCTCCCCCCATCGCAGAGTTTAAAATCCCATCTAACTTTCTGGCCATCTTCATTCCCAGCTTATCTACACCCTCCTCATTTAGGTGCAGTCCGTCCCTTCTATAGTACTGGTTATCGACTGAGAAGTTGGCCCAGTCCTCCAGGAACCCAAACCCCTCCTTACTACACCAGCTCTTCAGCCCCTTGTTTACTTCCCTAATCTCCCTCTGCCTTTCTGGTGTGGCTCGATGTACCGGTAGTATTCCTGAGAATACTACCTTGGAGGTCCTTTTCCTCAATTTAGCGCCTAAGTCTCTAAAATCGTTCTTTAGGACACTCCATCTGCCTCTGACTTTGTCATTGGTGCCAACGTGCACCATGAAAGCTGGGTCTTCCCCTGCCCCTCCCAGTAATCTGTCCACCAGATCTGTGATGTGTCGAACCCGAGCGCCCGGTAGACAACATACTGTTCGGCGCTTCAGGTCTTTGTTACAGATTGGCCTCTCTGTCCTTCTAAGAATTGAGTCCCCTGCCACCAGAATCTGTCTTTCCTTTCCCTTCGCTCCCCCCCCCCCACTTTCGATGGATGAGTTCTTCCCCCAGCAGAGTCCCTCAGCTCCAGCAGTGCTGGTCCCTGACTGGTTTCACCAATGTCACGCAATGGAGTGTACTTATTGGGATGCTCCAGCCCTGGATCGGCTTCACTGGCACTTCCCCCTCTACCCTTCCTGACTGTCACCCATCTACTCTTTGCTAGTGCCTGCACCTCTTTGTCTCCACCCGTCTCTGTGCTGGCCCCTGCTGTGTACGTTCCTGGCTCTCCTTTAGTATGGAGGGACTTCTCAGTGCTGACAGTTGCCTCCCCAGATTCAGAACTTGGGCTTCCAGAGAAACAATGCGCTTACATTTTGCATAGCAGTATTCACCCTCGATCGGATGATCAAGGAACGCATACATGCCGCAAGATGTACAGCGAGTTGCCTCTCAACACCCACCGGGCATTGTACCTATTAAATTTAATGAGGATTGGGGATTATACCCTGTCCAAATTACCTAACAAATAGCTTCCTGACACTAATACTCAACAAGACAATACACAGGTACTCAACAAGACAATACACAGGCACTCGCAGAACTACGTGCACTCACAGAACTACATACACCCGCAGACCTACGTGCACCCGCAGACCTACGTGCACCCACAGAACTACGTGCGCCCACAGAACTACGTGCGCCCACAGAACTACGTGCGCCCACAGAACTACGTGCGCCCGCAGAACTACGTGCGCCCGCAGAACTACGTGCACTCGCAGACCTACGTGCACCCGCAGACCTACGTGCACCCGCAGACCTACGTGCACCCGCAGACCTACGTGCACCCGCAGACCTACGTGCGCTCACAATCCACAAGTACACAGTACACAAGTACTAACAATCCACACACACTAGTCAGACAACACTCAGGTACTCACACTGCCCAGGTATGACCCCTGCTATAACCTCCTGTTTTCAACTCTGGTTTTTAAATCACCACTTAGACCAGTTCCACTTGGACAGAGTTCCAGCAGACTCAAAGATGAGCAGGAAGGAGAGTCTTTGGTGACTTGGTGTGTTTGGTGACTGTGGTCCCAACTGCCTTGAGATCGTTGGCAAGCTCCTCCCATGTAGTTCTGGGTTGATCCCTCGCTTTTCTTATGATCCTCCTTACCCCATGAGGCAAAATCCTGCATGGAGCTCCAGACCGAGGGTGATTGATCGTTATTTTGTATTTCTTCCATTTGCAAATAAACGCTCAAACAGTTGTCTCCTTCTCACCAAGCTTTTTGCCGATGGTCTTGTACCCCATTCCAAACTTGTGCAGATCTACAATCTTGTCCCTGACGTCCTTTGACAGCTCTTTGGTCTTGCCCATGATGGTGAGGTTTTAATGGAAGAAAGAGATTCTGTGGACATGTGTCTTTTATACACATAACGATTTGTCGTCTCAAATTGACAGGACTAATCTGTGTACCACATAGAGCACATACTGTAGCCAGTCTGTGGAAGCCAGAATTATTATTGGTTGGTAGGGGATCAAATACTTATTTTACTCACTGAACTGCAATTCTATTAATAACATTTTTATTATTACTTATTACAGGGCAATAACTTCTCTACAGGATGTGGAAACCTTGCAAGAAGATCTGAACAAATTAACGGGGTGGGCAACTATATGGCAAATGAGGTTTAATGTAGAGAAATGTAAAATAATGCATTTGGGTGGCAAAAAAAGGCAATCTATACAATAGGGGGAGAATCTCTGGGGGAATCTAGGATGGAAAAGGACCTTGGGGTCCTAGTAGATGACAGGCTCAGCAATGGCATGCAATGCCAAGCTGCTGCTAACAAAGCAAACAAAATATTAGTATGCATTAAAAAAGGGATTAACTCCAGGGATAAAGCGATAATTCTCCCACTCTACAAGACTCTGGTCCGGCCACACCTAGAGTATGCTGTCCAGTTCTGGGCACCAGTCCTCCTGAAGGATGTACTGGAAATGGAGCGAGTACAAAAAAGGGCAACAAAGCTAATAAAGGGTCTGGAGGATATTAGTTATGAAGAAAGGTTGCAAGCACTACACATAGGGATACATTTTTTTCACGGAAGGGAGTTTAAGAAGACACATGGCCACTAGGGTTGCCATATCATCCCTTTCATCCAGGACACATATGAATTACACAGGTTCAAAGGCTGATTAAATGCAGATAAGGCACCAAATTAGTTTAATTACCACCTTAATCAGCCACAGAACCTGTGTAATTAATGTGTGTGCTGGATTAAAGGGATGATGTGGCAACCCTAGTGGCCACTCATTAAAATGATAAGAAAAGACGTTTAACCATAAACTATGTAGATGGCTCTTTACTGTAAGAGCGTCCAGGATGTGGAACTCCCTTCCACAGGCGGTGGTGTCAGCGGCGGGGGCATCGATAGTTTAAAAAAACTATTAGATAAGCACCTGAACAACCAATACATACAGTGATATACAAGGTAATACTGACATAAAATCACACACATAGGTTGGACTTGATGGACTTGTGTCTTTTTTCAACCTCACCTACTATGTAACTGTTTTTTCTGGATTTTTGGTTAATATTCTGTCTCTATCATTTAAACGACACCCATGATAACAATTATAGTCCCGTAGTTTATTTGTAAGTGGGCAAACTAACAAAATCTGCAGGGGATCAATAATTATTTCCGCCACTGTATGTAAAACCTTTATCCCAAAAAAACTTCTGCAGCTTCAAGGTGTTACCTGGTGTCAAGCTTTAATGTGTTAATCACGCATGTAAAGTCAATCTTTACATCTAACATCTCCATCTAACAGCAGTCATCTCCGCAGGTAACAATGCTGCTGTTCAAGGGTGGCTACAGTGCTCCTCCAAAGATACAGTGAAAAAAGTGTGTTACTAGCTGGATGACCAGATGAAAATAAAGGGAAAAAAGGATTAAAAAAAAAACAGCACATGGGTTTAGTTATACAATAAAGCAGAACTCTGGGTAAAGTAAAAATGTTCCTGTGCAATGGAACTACCTCCGCAATGCAGAGGTTAAATGCTCAATTAGGTCTGGGTGCCATAAAAATCAAGTTTACTTACCCAATCCTCCCCACTCACAGGCTCCTTCCAGATTATAAGACTGGTACCAACAGTCTCTTCTCTCCTATGCTCCACCAGTCCCAGGTCCTATGACATCATCAAATACAATGCAGGGTCCATAGTCCTGCACTGGACATGAGGACCCTGAGGCATAGTTCACTGTAAGACTGTAGGGGAGTATAGGAGAGTGCTAGCTGCCGGGAGAGAAGAGATCTGGTAAGAAAAACTGCTGTTCGTGGCACCCTAGACCTAAACAAGCATTTAATCCTTGCAGTGCAGGGGTGGCCCCACTGCTAAGGAGCATTTTTATTTTCCCCGGAGTTGCTCTTTAACACATACAGGCAGATAAAACACATTGCAACCTCTTTATAAACGCGATTTCAAGTAAAGATGCACTGTGATAAAATAATTAATCTTGCATATAATGTGCAATTACTTAGAGATGATAAAATCTCCAAATTCCATATTTTATTTTTTTTTGCTACTGTGATCTGACTTCCTGTTAGAGGGTGGCTACATTCATGCTCCATGGTCCCACTGTATATACGAATGTAGTCATTTGCTTGCTAGTCCGAGTCTATGGGATTTGTAGTGTGCTTAGAGCAGTGCACATGACCACAACTAATATGCACTGCTTGTTCCAAAGAAACAGGAAGTAGGGTGGAAAGGAGAGGTTTAGGAGCTCCCAGAGAACATTACAAGAAAAACACAGTTTCATGAAAAAATAGATTACAGGGCCAGTAGTGTGTATAAATTATTTTTGGAAAATATGTAAATTAGTGTCACTTTAGTGTAAACTGTATAACATTTAGGCTATATTCGTACCAGCAATTAGGGCCAGTGCAAATAGTAGCATTAGGAATCAGAGATTACTGGCTTTCAGCGGCTAGGTGCGGCCGCCGGCCCCATTTACTATAATGACAGGTCATTGGCGGCTGCACCTATTCATGGCTCTCTGCTCAGTCAGTGATTACCTGCAGTGATCACTGCTGAACACACTTTGTGTGCATCCAGCAGTGATCACCGCTGGTAATTGCTGGCTGTGCAGAGAGCCGCGAATAGCTGCCTCCACTGGCGACCTGTCACTATATGCAGCAACAATTCGCACCAGTGTGAATGTAGCTGTAGGGTCACTTCAATATGCAATCGGGTATACATCAGTAAGGTAAAACTACAGAAACAATTAAAGTGAAAGTCCATGCTAAAACTAAAATCCCTACATCTATAGCCACCAACATTCTAACACTAACCTATTTAGCCCTGTAAAGAAAAAACTAGTATACATACCTTTTCTGCAGGCGATCCGACCTGATCCCTAGCAGCAGAAGCTCTGCAGAGGACACGTCCGGCAACGGCTGTAAAATGAATGGGAAGTGACGTCACCCATAGACTTACTATGGGGCTTCCTTTGTCAGCAGTGTCCTCTGCACCCGCCCACACAGCGAAGCCGCAGCTCAGCATGGGATTGGGTTGGCTCGCCTGCAGAAAAGGTATGTACAGTAATACCTTGGATTACAAGCATAATTCATTCCAGAAGCATGCTTCTAATCCAAAGCACTCATATATCAAAGTGAGTTTCAGCATAAGAAATAATGGAAACTCAGATGATTCGTTCCACAACCACTGCTGGTGTACGCAGTACTGTATGTGGCCAGAGGTGCAGGGGTGCTGTTGACGCTCGGAGACACTCGGGAGCTGGTGACACTTTGTTCCGACGCACGTTATGCCCGCCCCACCGAGCTGGGAGCGTTTCCCAGTGTCTCCGAAATTCTAAAGCGTCCCCAAACCTCTGTCCACACACAGTAATACTTACACCAGCGGCTTGAGTCCTGCTAGTCTTGCGAGACAGCGCTCACAAATCAAGTCAGTATTTAAATATATAGCCCTTCTTGAGAAACGCTTGTATACCGCGTTACTCGCAAACTGAGGTATCACTGTATACCCGTTTTTTTTTTTTCTTTACAGGGCTATATAGGTTAGTGTCAGAATGCTTGTGGCTTTAGTTTTCGCATGGACTTCCACTTTAAGTACTGTCCGTGATACTTTTTTATTTGCACTAACATCCAATTGTTGGATGTTAGTGCAAGTTTGCAAATAAAAAAAAAGGATTACGGACAGTGCTCAATTGTTTATTTTGCAAGTGCACTAATATGGCTACAATTACCTCAAGCATGATGGTAAAACGACAGTAATTCATGCACACCTGGTTTTAAAGGCATTTGTATGCCTAGCGTAATTTTATCGGCACTCACCTGTGAGTGGGGTAGCTACATGTGCTGCATGCAGCTTGCCGTATAAGTGAATGGTTGTACATGGTCAGGCTCTTGTAAACGATGTTGCTTCTTTTGCACCACACATGCACGCCTGATGCATTTTCCAACTGCGAAACTTCCACTTTTGGAAGATATATGGGACGTGCAAAGAAGCCTCAGCATTTACAATCGCATGATTCACCTCTATGGCAGGCAAGATGTGGCACGTGGAGCTCTCCAGACGTAGGAAAACGCCGGAAAATGACGCCAAGCTTATAAAATAGCTGTGTGCATAAACTGTAGTAGTGATTCCAGGGATCCTGCAATTACCTTGAGGTCTGGCGGTTTGTTCCGTGTGTAGACAGGGGGTGCCGGGGTGACAGATGGTACTGCTGAGCCCACATCCCCAGGCGCTGGGCAATCGGATCCTCGCACTTCCATGACAGTGGGTGGCAAAAGCGCATCTTGTGTAGCAGCCACCTCTTCGGGGTGCAATTCGTCTGACTTACAACGCTTCATGTATCCAGACAGGAGGAAGGGCAGAGGGGGCTGAAGGGGCAAGTAAATGGCCAACACAACATGAAAAACAGCGAGCCCCCTGGAGCAGAAGATTCAAGTATGACAAAGGCAGCTTCTAAGGTCACATTACATAGGAGACTACCTTTCCATCATTCACACTCTGAACCTGGGACACACATAGGCGCCCACAAGCTCTCCAACGTGACGGCATGGACACAAGTTCTGTCTGCTCACACCCAGTGTGCTTCAACACACGGCACCGTTATATCTATCTACACGAATTAAAAAAAAAAAAAAAAGGCTCTACAAAATGCACAGATAGATAAACACCATA
This sequence comes from Aquarana catesbeiana, assembly GCF_042186555.1. Classification (NCBI taxonomy): domain Eukaryota; kingdom Metazoa; phylum Chordata; class Amphibia; order Anura; family Ranidae; genus Aquarana; species Aquarana catesbeiana. Next base: position 521,474,862 of record NC_133325.1, read on the forward strand.
TTAACGCATTCACGTCAGGAAATCTACGTCTACATAGGCTGAGGAGGGGCCCTTCCGCTATGCATCCTGTCCGAGGGCCGTCCGGCTTCTTCTTCCCCCCGGGGCCCCGGCTGTACCGTCTGCACTTCATCCACAAGAGCCTGGGGTGACCAACTCAGCCTACCTTGCTGCTGACCGACACTGTGTCTAGCGAATCGAAAAGAAGCACTTGACACTCACTAGCCAATAGAAACCGAGGGAGGGCCTCGAGTATGTTTTCCAAGGTTGGTTGAGTTGCAGGAGCTGTCACAGAAGGTGGTGCTGTAGAGGGTTGTAAGGAGGGCGCTGTGCAGTGTGTGACTGTGAGGGGCTCATCCATAAGAAGACCACCAAACGACCCATACCTTGCACGTGTAGGGCATAGGGGAGAGATCACATTCTTTGTTCCAAATCACTTAAGTAAATATGATTCCTTGTCTGGTTTGAGTAAAGGAGATTGACAACGTCCATGGATAAAGTGTTGAGCTTTGAGAAGCTTGGAAATGAAGTGGATTTATTCAAGAGCCAGGCAATCCCCCTGTAATCCCATGAAAGAAAGTAATAGTCATTTTGTGGATTGTTTAGGTTGCACAGAAAAGTTATATAACTGTAGAGAGCTTTCTATGCATTAACGTAAAAAACCTTCTACATGCAGCTCCCCCACAGCCACCCCTTATTATACTGTGATGACTTAGGGTAATGACTAAGCGCACGTGAAGTGTGCGAAACACGTCTACCCAGCATTCTGATTCCTGTCGTTTTTGGGATGTCCAAATAAAAAGGATTTTGATCTACAGTGGTGTGCGGCCATTTCTTCTAAATTCACCCCTTATACTTACTGAGTCGGATCTCAATCCAGTGATGTGCATGAAAGCAGAGGCTCTGTCTGCTCTCTCCCTCCTCATTGGCTCAGAGACAGAAGTGGCAGCCAGTGACAAGGGGGTAGGGGAGGGTCCGAGTCCCGCACAGCTAGGCTCGGAAGCAAGCCCGCATGAGTGCCCCCCATAGTAGGCAGCTTGCTATGGGGCACTGGGTGGGGGGAGGAGCCAGGAACGTCGACAGGAGACCAGAAAAGAGGAGGATCAGGGCTGCCCCGTGCAAAACTATTGTACAGAGCAGGTAAGCATAACATGTTTATCATTTTAAAGAAATAGAAATTATATTTAGAATCACTTTAGTACACATTGCAGATCTGTATTTGTTCATTCTTGATGAAACAGCATGTGCATTATGCTTCTTAACATGCCATGCGGCATGCTCCCAGCACAAAGAGAGAAACACATATGTGACCCCACGTAAAAAAACGTCCAGTGCAGTGAGGCCCATATATGTGTTATGTCGGCGTGAAGGGGTTAAGCAGAGACCCTGGAAAATTAAATGGTTGTTTTTGCAATTTATCTCGCACAATATTTGCATAAAGGTTTATCAAATGCAAATTTTCAGGAAAAAATACATTTTAATGAGTTTTAGTGAACACAAACAGAATATAATATGCAATTTTTGGTAGAACATAAAAGACGTTATGCTAAGTAAATAGATACCTAATATGGCATGCTTTATAATTGCGTATGCCCATGGAACCACGCCAAACAAAACTACCTAAAAATCTGCATAGCTGTCACTTTAAAAATGTTTACAGGTTACCAGTTTAGAGTTACACAGGAGGTCTGGCACTAGAATTATTGCTCTTGCTCTGATGTTTGCGGTGATACTTTACATGTGTGGTGCAATCAGTGTTTACATGCATGCGGGACCAACGTGTGTGTGTGAGCATTTGCACGTGAGTGATTAATATTTTTTTAAAGTTTTATTTATTTTTATTTATTTTTTACACTGTACTTTTATTTATTTTTTTTTTAATCAACATTATCCCTTGTGATAGCATGGGCCGTTACAGGTGCTTTTTATGGAGAGTCCCAAGACCTCAGAGAACAGCAGCACAATCCAAGGCTTGCCTCCGAGGAGAAACAGCTGGGAATTCTCCTTGCTGGGGAAAGACCATCTCTTCAAGTTTTCAGACTATTTATCAGCTTCCCAGCCACCATCTGGGTACACATCCCCATGGATAGGCTAGGCCCTAATCAATATTAAGGATGTTTTTTTAATCTTCCCTCCCTAAGTTCTGGAAGCTGATCCCAGAAGCAGGGGGACACAATCAAACTCGCAGCCTGTGAAACCCTGAACAGACCAGAGCAAACAATCACTGCTCCCTTGACTACAGGATAAAAAATGTAAATGTACCTAGCACCTTACCTAACCAGGAGGGTGCTACAGATGGCAGTGAGGGGAAATCTCTCGAGTGGGATGCATATTAGGGATGAGCTTCGTGTTCGAGTCGAACCCATGTTCGACTCGAACATCGGCTGTTCGATCGTTCGCCGAATTGCGAACGATATGGGCCGTTCGCGCCAGATTCGTGTGGCGCGTCACGGCCCATAATTCACTGCGGCATCGCAGTGCATTGCTGGCTGATGATTGGCGAAGCATGCACTATGACCCGCATGCCTGGCCAATCACAGTGCCGTCTGTAGAGAGAGCTGTAATTGGCCAAAGCCAGGGTGGCTTTGGCCAATTATGGCTCAGGGGGTTAAGAACACGCCCCACACTATATAAGGCCGCCTGCACGGCGGACCTGTGTAGTGTGTTCCGGCTTGACAGAGAGAGAGACAGTGTCATTTGATTTAAGTTAGATAGATTAGGCAGGACAGTCAGTCAGTTAGCTGCACTTACAGTGTATTATATATATATATATATATATATATATATATATATATATATATATATATATATATATATACACATACATATATATATTATATATATATATATATATATATATATATATATATATATACACACATACATATATATATTATATATATATATATATATATATATATATATATATATATATATATATATATATATATATATATATATATATATATATATACACACACATACATACATACATACATACACACACTGTATTCAGTTTAGCTAGATCCGTTCCTGTTATCTTCCTAATGACAGGCAGGCTTGTGTTGTTACAGTATTTACAGCTACCTGAAGAAAATTGCTGATGTGCTTTTGATCCTATTAGTACCACAGTCAGGCAGCTAGACTATTTACAGTTAGCGTAGTGCGTCCTCCTCACAGGGTTCAGCTAAAGCTACAAGTTAGTTTAGTGTGACCTCTGCACAGTGTTCAGCTAAAGCTACAAGTTAGTGTAGTGCGTCCTCCTCACAGTGTTCAGCTAAAGCTACAAGTTAGTGTAGTGCGTCCTCACAGTATTCAGCTAAAATTACAAGTTAGTGTAGTACGTCCTTTGAACAGTGTTCAGCTAAAGCTACAAGTTAGTGTAGTGCACAGTATTCAGCTAAAGCTACAAGTTAGTGTGGTGTGACCTCCTCACAGTGTTCAGCTAAAACTACAATTTAGTGTAGTGCGTCCTCTGAACAGTGTTCAGCTAAAGCTACAAGTTAGTGTAGTGCGACCTCTGCACAGTGTTCAGCTAAAGCTACAAGTTAATGTAGTGTGACCTCTGCACAGTGTTCAGCTAAAGCTACAAGTTAGTGTAGTGCGTCCTCTGAACAGTGTTCAGCTAAAGCTACAAGTTAGTGTAGTGCGTCCTCCTCACAGTGTTCAGCTAAAACTACAAGTTAGTGTAGTGTGTCCTCTGAACAGTGTTCAGCTAAAGCTACAAGTTAGTGTAGTGCGACCTCTGCACAGTGTTCAGCTAAAGCTACAAGTTAGTGTAGTGCACAGTGTTCAGCTAAAGCTACAAGTTAGTGTAGTGCGTCCTCCTCACAGTGTTCAGCTAAAGCTACAAGTTACTACCAATTGGTCTCCAAAGTACACAAGTACACCTATACCTTGATACCCACCACTGCGCCTCGGAATAAATACCAACTATATTAAATGACAAATGTTGGTGTAAATGTCTAACTACGGCTGCCACATTGTAAAAAAAAAAAACTGTTAAACCATATGATTTTTATCAATACCGTGTCTACTATAAATAAAACACACATGACAATAAAAATAGTGGCGCTCCCTAAATACGTGAATCACCCTTTATAGTGACTACTTGCTAAAATTCGTGAACACCTATCAAAGTGTACACCAAAAAATTACATAAACAAATTATATGTATAAAGATGATATGTATACAAATATGGTGAACATCAAGTGATCCAAAAAACAATGCAAGTTGTGACCCAGTATCACTGCTGCAGAAAAACAATTATTTTAACAATATAAAAATAAAAATAATAGTGAGTGTACTTATAGCATATATGAAAATGAGTGACCCAGTGATAGGGTAAAGTTCATTCAGAATTCGTGCTTTAAGTCCAAACAAAAATGTGTGGGATCTTCTTTCCAAAACCTTCCACAGCACCCTGGTGTTCAGTGAATCCACCCCCAATGAAATCTCACTCACCAGCTCCAATTGCCCACACTTGCGTGTAAGGCTAAACAAGCTTAATGGTTCCAAATCACCGGAATAAGACCACCAACTTATCCATCCAAAGGAAAGTGTAGAATACGTTCCATATGTGAATAAAAAAATGCTCCAAATAGTGTGATAACATACAACCAGTTTATTATTACACACTTAAAACAAATCTCCAATGGTTAAACTCACATTTTTACAAAGTAAAATATGCACAGCAACCTCCACAGCAAACTGCATATACACTGCACAGCACAACAACTTATAAAGCCTCCTGAGGGTTTGCGGTCACGGCGGACCCGAGATATGCAGGCGTCTGAACCAATTCTCTCACCCACTCCTCGCTTGTCTGACTATTAAGACCAATCTCTCCCTTGGTAAGGTTACACCGCAACGCCCGTCCCTCTGTACGTTACTCGTTTACGATGTCCACCACTGCATGGCCACGCCCCGACATGTTTCGTCACACCTGTGACTTATTCATGGGATAGGCCGCCCCGAGTGTTCATCAATCCTTATATGTCCTCCCATCAATCACTGACAGCGGAACGTATAGTGCGCATGCGCCCCCTATACACGTTGCGCCTGCGCACTCCTTGTGTCCCCGTAAGCACAAACCCCCATTGCTCAGGGCCGCCGCTCAATAGACACTAAAGTATCGGGTTACACCGCTTAATATACAATTTTACCTGTATAGATATGCGCTACTAAAATGTCAATTATCTTCAAATCTAGTATTATTAATATACAGTACTCACTTCACTAATTCTAAAACTGAGTACCGGACCCCGAATATAATACATAACGTACTGGTTGCTTCAGCAATATTACTAAAACAAATCAAACCACACAAAGCAACCCCCACTCCCCAATAATCAAAAAATCTATATAAAATGTGGTTGTACAGCCAGGATTCGGTCATACACATTACTTGTCAAATAAGATTGGCGCTTCTCTGACTCTATGGCTGTTCCTTGTGAGCCTTGATTTGCTGCTCTGGGGTGTGGGCATCATACACCATAATATACGATAAAGCACAGACCTGGGATTCTCCCAGTCTCTGGCTTTTGTTTAAAGCTCACCAATGTGGTCTGTGCATTCTTTTCACATCGGATATTGTGATTGTACAGGCTAGAAAAGGACTGGGCACCTGGAGATACAACACGTGGGTCCATCCACCATCATCGCCTTCCTGGGCCATCCTTAGCCACTCACCACCCAAGCCTATCCGACCCAATCCGGCGTATGCCCCTTTGGGTCCACTTCATCCGGTAAGCCTCTTCACATTTGGTGGTGGTGTGTCTGTTTTCACCTCAGTTGATATACATCTTTGCTTGAAGTGTTTTTTTTGAAGAATCTCCACCCATGTATATACTGATGACTCCTCCACATCATTTATACTTGGAACTGTTGGTTTAACGTTTTCCATACTGGACGTTCTTTCATTTTAATAGCGCTACACTTATTGTGTTTTTCTCTGTTTTGCTTTGTTGGTTGTGTTAGCTGCTTACCCTTCTTTTTCTTTTCACGGCAGCGCAGAATTGTTTTGTATATATATTCAGATGTTTCCCTCTTTATTGCAATATAATCTATATTGTTACTGGGTGATCTCACATAGAGAGACTGCACTTTACCCATCCCTCAGTGGGTATTCACCTCTCTATTACCACATGCATGTCCCATATACAAGTGTATGAACTCATACATATGGTAAACCTACCAAAGTTTCATATTTCATACTTCTGGGCTATCCTTAGACCATAAAGAATTAAACATCTTAAACATGGGTCTGAAGTGTGCACCAAAGAAGACAATGAACAAATTCCAGGTGTACGTAGATACACATAAGTTCATTAGATCTATGAACATAAAGAAATATTTCTTGAGCCACCCGGTAGAGGCAGGAACTAGAGCCTCTGCGGTGTCCGACAAAATGGACAGTGGCTTAAGAAATAGATCGATTTTCAACCCTCAAATTCCAAGTAACCACTTCGTAGAAGTGTTTAAAAAACTGGTACTAAATGATATTGAGGATTTACAACTAAAGAAAGGGGTTAATCCTCATTATATCAGAGAAGGTATAAAATCCCTGGAAAATAGAAAAAATATAATAATTCGACCAGCTGATAAGGGAGGTGGGGTAGTAGTCATGGATAAGTCATTTTACCGTGACCAATTGGTGGAATTAGTGAGTGATCAGACTACATATAAAAGATTAAAATCTGACCCCACTGAACCATACAGTATTCAATTGGCAGCATTGATAGATTGGGGGTTTGGGATAAAGGCCCTAAATCCCAAAGAGAAAAGATATCTGGTGCTAAGTGCATGCCGAATACCTGTAATCTACACACTGCCTAAAGTCCAAAAAAAAAAAAAAAAACTCAGCACCCTCCTCCTCGTCCTATAGTCAATTGTATCGGTTCGGTGACCGCAAAGTTGGGGGAATATTTGGACAAATTCCTCCAGCCCAGTGTAAAGGAAACAAGAGCCTATTTAAAGGATACTTCGGACCTATTACATTTATTGTAACAAGTAAAATTGGATCCATCATTAACATCATACCTGGTAACGGCTGATGCAGCCTCTTTATATACAGTAATACAGCATGAGGATGCATCTTTGGCTCTGAAATGGGCATTAAGTAGGAGAGATGACAACCCATATGTACAGAAGAGGTTTGTGGGACATGCATTAGAATTTTGCATGTCCCCCAATTATTTTTGGTTTAACGGACAGTTCTTTTCTCAGCAGGTTGGCGTGGCGATGGGGGCAAAATATGCCCCCAGCCTCGCCAACCTGTTTATGTCTGAATGGGAAGATAGACAGGTGTTTAATATTAATAGGCCCCAGCTAAAATTTTACCGTAGGTTTATTGACAATATTTTGTTTATTTGGGAGGGATCAAGAGTCTGTGGAGGAATTTTTAGAACATTTGAATCAAAACACGAATAATATTAAATTAGAATGTCAAATCAGTGATAGAACTATTAATTTCTTGGATGTCACTATAGAAAAAGACTCCAATGGGCTTAAGACTAAGGTATACTTTAAACCGACGGACCGCAATAGTTATTTGTCCACTAGGAGCGGTCATCATCCGTATTGGATAAGGAATATTCCAAAAGGACAGATATTGCAGATCTTTTGGAATTGTACACAGTTGGATGATTACTTGGTACAAGCAAATGTCTTGAAGGAGAAATTCATGCAGAAGGGATATAGCAATGAGAAACTCACGGAAATAATTCAGGAAGTGGCGGAAATCTCTAGGGAGCAGTGCTTGAAGAAGAAAGAGCCCCAAACAGGTGATACTCAGCACCAACCGAGTTTTATTTCGGGGTTTCATTGCCAGTATAGGGAAATAGAAAGTATTTTTAGAAAATACTGGTATATCCTGTGCAAAGATAGACACTTAAGGGAAATACTACCGACACAACCTAAATTTATTTATTTATAGGAAGGCCCCAAACATAGGTGACCAAATAGTTAAGAAAATCTTGGATCCACCTATCCTAGGAGCTCTGAGATTTGATTTTAGGGGCTTTTATTGCTGTAGGAAATGTGTCTGTTGCAAAACAGTGAGAATGAGCAACAGGGGTATTACAAGTGTCACCAATAGGGATGGAGAGACATTTGAAATTAAGGAGTTTAGTACATGTACCACCACGCATGTGGTTTACCTAATGTGGTGCCCATGCGGCCTGTTTTATGTTGGGAGAACCAAGAGACAATTGAAGGTTCGGATAAGTGAACACTTGACCAACATTAAGAATGGATACAAATACCACAGTGTATCTTGGCATTTTAAGGAAAAACACCAACAAGACCCATCTTTGCTACAGTTTTGTGGCATTGTAGTGCACCCTTCCTGGAGAGGATCCAATAGGATAAGGGATTTATCACGTAGAGAAACGGAATGGATATTCCTTTTTAAAAGTTTGACTCCGAGAGGACTCAATATTGAACTAGATTTGAACTGTTTTATTAATGATTTTTAATTTGATAATTGTTTTAATTAGAATTTGTCTGAGTGTTGTAGTATACACCTATATAAGAGATAGTTTCAGAAGAGATTAACGTAACACTATCACTTTATTCAGGGGTAATGTATATGCTGTTGGAGAGGATAAGGATAGCCCAGAAGTATGAAATATGAAACTTTGGTAGGTTTACCATATGTATGAGTTCATACACTTGTATATGGGACATGCATGTTGTAATAGAGAGGTGAATACCCACTGAGGGATGGGTAAAGTGCAGTCTCTCTATGTGAGATCACCCAGTAAGAATATAGATTATATTTCAATAAAGAGGGAAACATCTGAATATAGGTAATATAGCTGTGATCTATACAGTTTCATGTTGAGGGGGGATTCAAAGATACATTTCTGACCGACACCTACCAGTGGTCGTTGGGAGTGAACCCCGGTGGCTCCTGTACCCCAGATCATATAATGTTACCCACTAAGGATTATTGGGAGCAAGCCCTAGTGGACTGCGCACCCCTTAATATACATGTTATTGTATATTATATGTGGGGGAGGGGTATACTTGACCGAGTGAGATTATAATATCTGGAAGACAGAAATGAGATATAAATCATCCGTTCATTAATACATTAGTCTAAATGAGTTAGGATTATTACATTCCAGCCACCCATAGTTACTATTATGGAGATATAGTGCCAATGTTTCTGTAATATTTTTAATATCATTTTTAATATTATTTTTAATATTAATTTATTTTAAATTTACATTCGGGGTCCGGTACTCAGTTTTAGAATTAGTGAAGTGAGTACTGTATATTAATAATACTAGATTTGAAGATAATTGACATTTTAGTAGCGCATATCTATACAGGTAAAATTGTATATTGAGCGGTGCAACCCGATACTTTAGTGTCTATTGAGCGGCGGCCCTGAGCAATGGGGGTTTGTGCTTACAGGGACACAAGGAGTGCGCAGGCGCGACGTGTATAGGGGGCGCATACACACTATACGTTCCGCTGTCAGTGATTGATGGGAGGACATATAAGGATTGATGAACACTCGGGGTGGCCTATCCCATGAATAAGTCACAGGTGTGACGAAACATGTCGGGGCATGGCCATGCAGTGGTGGACATCGTAAACGAGTAACGTACAGAGGGACGGTCGTTGCGGTGTAACCTTACCAAGGGAGAGATTGGTCTTAATAGTCGGACGAGCGAGGAGTGGGTGAGAGAATTGGTTCAGACGCCTGCATATCTCGGGTCCGCCGTGACCGCAAACCCTCAGGAGGCTATATAAGTTGTTGTGCTGTGCAGTGTATATGCAGTTTGCTGTGGAGGTTGCTGTGCATATTTTACTTTGTCAAAATGTGAGTTTAACCATTGGAGATTTGTTTTAAGTGTGTACTAATAAACTGGTTGTACGTTATCACACTATTTGGAGCATTTTTTTATTTACATATGGAACGTATTCTACACTTTCCTTTGGATGGATAAGTTGGTGGTCTTATTCCGGTGATTTGGAACCATTAAGCTTGTTTAGCCTTACACGCAAGTGTGGGCAATTGGAGCTGGTGAGTGAGATTTCATTGGGGGTGGATTCACTGAACACCAGGGTGCGGTGGAAGGTTTTGGAAAGAAGATCCCACACATTTTTGTTTGGACTTAAAGCACGAATTCTGAATGAACTTTACCCTATCACTGGGTCACTCATTTTCATATATGCTATAAGTACACTCACTATTATTTTTATATTGTTAAAATAATTGTTTTTCTGCAGCAGTGATACTGGGTCACAACTTGTATTGTTTTTTGGATCACTTGATGTTCACCATATTTGTATACATATCATCTTTATACATATAATTTGTTTATGTAATTTTTTGGTGTACACTTTGATAGGTGTTCACGAATTTTAGCAAGTAGTCATTATAAAAGGTGATTCACGTATTTAGGGAGCGCCACTATTTTTATTGTCACGTGTGTTTTATTTATAGTAGACACGGTATAGATAAAAATCATATGGTTTAAAAGCTACAAGTTAGTGTAGTGCGTCCTCCTCACAGTGTTCAGCTAAAACTACAAGTTAGTGTAGTGCGTCCTCCTCACAGTGTTCAGCTAAAACTACAAGTTAGTGTAGTGCGTCCTCTGAACAGTGTTCAGCTAAAGCTACAAGTTAGTGTAGTGCATCCTCCTCACAGTGTTCAGCTAAAGCTACAAGGTAGTTTAGTGTGACCTCCTCACAGTGTTCAGCTAAAACTACAAGTTGGTGTAGTGCATCCTCTGCACAGTGTTCAGCTAAAGCTACAAGTTAGTGTAGTGCATCCTCCTCACAGTGTTCAGCTAAAGCTACAAGTTAGTGTAGTGCACAGTGTTCAGCTAAAGCTACAAGTTAGTGTAGTGCGAACTCCTCACAGTGTTCAGCTAAAGCTACAAGTTAGTGTAGTGTGACCTCCTCACCGTGTTTAGCTAAATCTACAAGTTAGTGTAGTGCGTCCTCTGAACAGTGTTCAGCTAATGCTACAAGTTAGTTTAGTGTGACCTCTGCACAGTGTTCAGCTAAAGCTACAAGTTAGTGTAGTGCATCCTCCTCACAGTGTTCAGCTAAATCTACAAGTTAGTGTAGTGCGTCCTCCTCACAGTGTTCAGCTAAATCTACAAGTTAGTGTAGTGCATCCTCCTCACAGTGTTCAGCTAAAGCTACAAGTTAGTGTAGTGCGTCCTCCTCACAGTGTTCAGCTAAAGCTACAAGTTAGTTTAGTGTGACCTCTGCATAGTGTTCAGCTAAAGCTACAAGTTAGTGTAGTGCGTCCTCCTCACCGTGTTTAGCTAAATCTACAAGTTAGTGTAGTGCGTCCTCTGAACAGTGTTCAGCTAATGCTACAAGTTAGTTTAGTGTGACCTCTGCACAGTGTTCAGCTAAAGCTACAAGTTAGTGTAGTGCATCCTCCTCACAGTGTTCAGCTAAATCTACAAGTTAGTGTAGTGCGTCCTCTGAACAGTGTTCAGCTAATGCTACAAGTTAGTTTAGTGTGACCTCTGCACAGTGTTCAGCTAAAGCTACAAGTTAGTTTAGTGTGACCTCTGCATAGTGTTCAGCTAAAGCTACAAGTTAGTGTAGTGTGTCCTCCTCACAGTGTTCAGCTAAAGCTACAAGTTAGTGCAGTGCGTCCTCCTCACAGTGTTCAGCTAAAGCTGCAAGTTAGTGTAGTGCACAGTGTTCAGCTAAAGCTACAAGTTAGTGTAGTGCGATCTCTGCACAGTGTTCAGCTAAAGCTACAAGTTAGTGTAGTGCGTCCTCCTCACAGTGTTCAGCTAAAGCTACAAGTTAGTGTAGTGCGTCCTCTGAGCAGTGTTCAGCTAAAGCTACAAGTTAGTGTAGTGCGACCTCTGCAGTGTTCAGGTAAAGCTACCTGTAGAAGGTTGGTGGTGTTTTCCTGATCCTATCACTACCGCAGGCAGCTAAATTATATACATGTTAGTGTAGTGTGACCTCTGCACAGTGTTCAGCTAAAAGCTACCTGTAGAAGGTTGGTGGTGTTTTCCTGATCCTATCAGTACCGCAGGCAGCTAAATTATTTACACGTTAGTGTAGTGCGACCTCTGCACAGTTCTCATACTATAGGCAGGCAGTTGATTTTGCTAGCTGCAGTATCAGTATATATATATCTATCTATCTCGAGTGGGCGAGTGGATGACCAAGCCGTCCTCATCCTCCTCACCCTCTCTCACCCATGCTCAGGGTACTTTGTCTGGCAAAGCAGCTGCCAACGCGGCCTCTTCCCTCAGCTCAATGGCATCAGTGACTCCTTCCCTAGCCCCATCATGTCCTCCTGAGGAGTCCCTCGAACTGTTTGACCACAGTGTTGGGTACATGCTCCAGGAGGATGCCCAGCGTTTAGAAGGCTCTGATGATGATACTGAGCTAGATGAAGGCAGTAACGTGAGCACAGACAGAGGGGGTGCCCAAGAAGGACAGCATTCTGGCAGTCATGCTCCCCCTGCTGCAGCATACTGCCAGATTTGCTCCAGTGATGAGGAGGGAGGCGATGATGAGGTCACTGACTCAACGTGGGTGCCTGATAGAAGAGAGGAGGAGGAGGCACATCACCAACGAGGCAGGATGCCGTCCAGGGGCCAGCCTAAGGGCAGCACACTGACTGCATCACACCGCAAAGCTCCGCATGTGCAGGGCGCTGCTGTCTCTGTGCATTATTCTAAAAGGTCTTTGGTGTGGGCCTTTTTTGAGACGAGTGCATCAGATCGCACTGCTGCTATTTGCAACATATGTCTCAAGCGTATCTCGCGTGGCCAAAACATCTCCCGCTTGGGCACCACATGCTTGACCAGACATATGTTGCCCTGCCATGCAGTTCGTTGGCAAGCGTATCTAAAAGACCCACACCAAAGAACAAAGAGGACCTCTCCTTGCTCCTCATCAGCTGGGATCTCCAACCTCACTATACCTTCCGTCCTCTCTGAGACCTGCACTGAGAGGAATGAAGGTGTAGAATTAGGTGTGTCACAGCCAAGTACTTGTGGGCAATCTGCTTTTGGTACACCGACGTCAGATTGTACCAGGCAAATTTCCCTGCCCCAGCTGCTGCACCGCCGAAAGAAGTTCGCTCCCAGCCATCCACATGCCCAGCGGTTGAATGCTAGCTTGGCAAAATTGCTAGCACTTCAACTGCTACCTTTTCAGTTGGTAGACTCTGCCCCCTTCCGTGAGTTTGTGGAATGTGCAGTTCCTGCGTGCCCGCCGATCACACAGGAGGAGGAGGATTGTGTCAGTATGGAGGTGGAGCCTGGCACTCAGCATCAGCAGCAGTCTTTAAGGGATCAGTCCCAAGAAACACATAGACTTGTACATGGCTGGGAGGAGGTGGCTGCAGACCATGTCATCCTTAGTGTCCCAGAGGACTCCGGACCAAATGCCTCAGCAAACCTACGCTGCATGGCCTCCCTGATCCTGCAAAGCCTGCGTAGGGATCCTCGTATTCGTGGTATCAAGGAGAAGGACCAATACTGGCTGGCAACCCTCCTTGATCCACGTTACAAGGGTAAGGTTGCGGACCTTATCTTGCTGTCGCAGAGGGAGCAGAGGATGAAACATCTTCGGGAGGCCTTGCAGAAAGGTCTGTGCAACGCGTTCCCAGAGACTGGGAGGTTACAAACTCCTGTTTCTGGACAACGTGTTGCTGAGGCTTAGGTCAGTCAAAGAAGGAGCGGTGGAGAAGGTGGGCGTCTGACCGATGTGTTCAGACAATTTTTTAGTCCGCAGCCCCAAGGTATAATCGGTTCCAGCAACCATCGCCAGCGTCTGTTTTACATGGTGCAGAAATACCTAGGGGCAAGATCTGACTTGAACACCTTTCCCACCGAAAATCCTCTGGGTTACTGGGTCTTGAGGATGGATCACTGGCCAGAGCTTGCACAGTATGCAATTGAGCTACTGACCTGTCTTGCATCCAGCGTTCTTTCGGAACGCACATTCAGTGCTGCTGGCGGCTTTGTAACCGATCACAGGGTGCGTCTGTCCACCGACTCGGTCGATCGACTGACCTTCATAAAAATAAATCAGTATTGGATCACCACCAGCTACCAAGTACCTGATGCTGATGTAACCGAATAATTTTTTTTGAAATGTCAGATCCCTTCAAAGACTGCCTATGCTGATGCTGAGTGACTATACTGTCATGCTGAGTAATTATCCTCTTCCTCCTCAATGATCATGCTGATAGCTTGTAAGAACATTTTTGGTTCTGGGTGCCGCCACCAGTACCTAAGGCCCAATTTTTCAGCCCCTGTTTAACAGGGGCCTGTAATTACAATTTTCGATGCAAATCTTTTGCAGCAGGGCTCGTTCCCGCGTTCCAACTAGAGTATCTGTGAGGGGTTGCAGTGTTGTGGCAAAAGCACCAGTGCCTAAGGCCCATTTTTTCAGCCCCTGTTCAACAGGGACATGTAATTAGAATTCTTGATCTAATATTTCACAGCAGGGCCCATTTCTGCGCCCACCAAGATTATCTGTGAGGACTTACAGTGTTGTGTCACCAGCACCACCACCACCACCAAAGGCCCAATTTTTCAGCCCCTGTTCAACAGGGGCATGTAATTACAATTCTTGATATAATATTTCACAACAGGGCCCGTTCCAGCGCCCACCAAGAGTAACTGTGAGGACTTACATTTTTGTGGCACCAGCACCACCATCACCATCACCAAAGGCCCAATTTTTCTGGCCCTGTTCCACAGGGGCATGTAATTACAATTCTTGATCTAATATTTCACAGCAGGGCCCTGTGAGGGCTTACAGTGTTGAGCCCACAACAACACCTAAGGCCCAAATTTCTGCTGAGTATATAGGGCAGGCCCCTACTTTCAAACATCCAACTTACAAACGACTCCTACTTGCAAACGGAAGGAGACAACAGGAAGTGAGATGAAATCTACCCCATAGGAAGGGAAATTCTCTCCTGTAAGAGTTAATATGGGAAAAACTTTTCTCCTTTCCACCGATGCTTTATCACCAATCCTTGTTTCACTAAATACCCCAAATTTTCAAAAAACATTTGTCATTGGGACAAAAAGTGAGGTGAAATCTTCTGAAGAGGAGCACAGACAGCAAAACAAATGTCACAGGGGTGATAACCCTTCCCTAGGTTTTCCAAAAAGCTTAAAATAGATTTTTTGGCTGGAGCTACACTTTGAAAATGTACCAGTTCAAAATTACAAACAGATTCTACTTAACAACAAACCTACAGTCCCTGTCTTGTTTGCACCGCCTGTATACTGCTGTTCAGAGTATATAGGGCCTGGGGGCCCCACGCCTTTCCTTTTTTTAATTTGGGTGCGGGGTTCCCCTTAATATCCATACAGGACCCAAAGGGCCTGGTAATGGACTGGAGGGTACCCATGCCGTTTGTCTCTCTGATTTTCATCCATATTGCCAGGACCCGACATTACATTAAAGCCGCAAGCAGTTTTAGATGACTTTTTTCCTTTAAAAATGTCATTTTTTGCAGGGACTGTTCTAAGCACGAGAAACACACGCCACTTTACAGGCATACTATAGACACCCCCCAGGTACGATATTTAAAGGAATATTTCACTTTTTTTTTTTTTACTTTAAGCATCATTAAAACCACTGCTCCTGAAAAAACAGCCATTTTTAAAAGTTTTTTTTGCATTGGTACATGTCCCCTGGGGCAGGACCCGGGTCCCCAAACCCTTTTTAGGACAATACCATGAAAATTAGCCTTTAAAATGAGCACTTTTGATTTCGAACATTCGAGTCCCATAGACGTCAATGGGGTTCTAACGTTCGTGCAAATTTTCGGTCCGTTCGCAGGTTCTGGTGCGAACCGAACCTGGGGTTGTTCGGCTCATCCCTAATGCAGATGTAACAAAAAAAAAACCAGACAGGACTCTTTCACGCTTCGGTGCCCTCTGAAGAGCAATCCATGTTCAGATCGCTTTTCAGAAGGTGCCCTCACCATCAGCTTTAACCCTCTAATGCTGCACCACAATCGCATGCATTGCACACAGTTGCGGCACAGTCCCTTTCAACTGTACAGCCCTGTCTGTATTGGGACAGTTTGGGGGGGGGGGCATGGCTCAACAGTCCGTTTTTAATGCCCCCCACTGTCTGTCTGAAAGAGCACTAACTCCAAGTCACATTGATTTTGTATCCAAAATTAAAAAAAAAAAAAAACATTTTGCCTTCAGCTCTACTTTATGAGAGATTTATTAGTGGGGATGAGTTGACAGTTCAGTCCAGATCTAGGTTTAGGCTAAACTTCTGCTCTTCTGGCGCTTTGACAAATGCCCAAACTAGCCCATTCGGCCCCCTGTTCTGTAAAAGGGGTATTTTGGGCTCTTCTATATTAGAGCAGCATGCCCAGGAACCACTGATGTCACAGGGAATCCATGCTCCTTTTAAAGAAAAGGGGCTGGGAAAGTAGTGACATCACTGTCTAAATATGGCCACTCCATATTTGGACAATGACATTGACCAAATGACCATAATTGGTGAATGATGTCACCATTATCCTCACCACTTCCCTTTTATAGCTGATGACAGCTTGGGTTATTGTCATTCAGCTGGTGCCACCATTGGGTTGGGGTTTATTTTTTTTGAGAGTCGCAGGTGGCGGGCACTGTAATTGACGGTGGATTAACCAAGAACTTTTTCTGGGATTTTTTTTTTTTTAACCACTTGACAACTGGGCACTTAAACCCCCTTCCTAACCAGACCAATTTTCTGCTTTCGGTGCTCTCACACTTTGAATGACAATTACTCAGTCATGCAACACTGTACCCATATGAAATTTTTGTCCTTTTTTTCACACAAATAGAGCTTTCTTTTGGTGGTATTTAATCACCATTGGGTTTTTTATTTTTTGCGCTATAGAAGAAAAAAAGACTGAAAATTCTGTAAAAAAATACAATTTTCTTTGTTTCTGTTATAAAATTTAGCAAATTAGTAATTTTTCTTCGTACATTTTGGCCACAATTTATACTGCTACATATCTTTGGTAAAAATAAGTACAAATTGGTGTATATTATTTGGTCTTTGTGAAAGTTATAGAGTCCAAAAGCTATGGTGCCAATATCTGAAAATTGATCACACCTGAAGTACGGCCTAATTTCTTGAGACCCTAACATGCCAGAAAAGTACAAATACCCCCCAAATGACCCCTTTTTGGAAAGAAGACATTCCAAGATATTTAGAAACATGCATGGTGAGTTTTTTGAAGTTGTCATTTTTTCCCACAATTCTTTGCAAAATCAAGATTTTTTTTTCTTTTTTTTTTTCACAAAATTGTCATATTAGCAGGTTATTTCTCACACACAGCATATGCATACCACAAATTACACCCCAAAAAGCATTCTGCTATTACTCCTGAGTATAACGATACCACATGTGTGAGACTTTTACACAGCATGGCCACATACAGAGGCCCAACATGCAGGGAGCACCTCCAGGCGTTTTGGAGCACGCAGGCCAATTCTGACATTTCTCTCCTACATGTAAAAATCATTTATTTGCTAGAAAATTACATAGAACCCCAAAACATTATCTTGTTTTTTTTAGCAAAGACCCTAGAGAATACAATGGCGGTTGTTGCAACTTTTTATCTTGCACAGTATTTGCGCAGCAATGTTTTGTGCTTTAAAAAACAAACAAAACAGTAAAGTTGGCCCAATGTTTTTGCATAATGTGAAAGATGAAGTTACGCCGAGTAAATAGATACCTAACATGTCACCCCTTCAAAATTGCACATGCTTGTGGAATGGTGTCAAACTTTGCTACTTAAAAATCCCCATAGGCGACGCTTTAAAATTTTTTACTGGTTACATGTTTTGAGTTACAGAGGAGGTCTAGGGCTATAATTATTGCTCTCACTCTAACGTTCGCACCGATACCTCACATGTGTGGTTTGAACACGGTTTTCATATGTGGGCAGGACTTACCTGTGCATTCGCTTCTCCATGCGAGCACACGGACAGGGGTGCTTTAAAAAAAATGTTTTTCTTTTTATTGTTCATTTTACTTTATTTATTTTAGTTTGACACTTTTTTCCAAAAAAAAATGTTTTGATCACTTTTATTCCTATTACAAGGAATGTAAACATCCCTTGTAATAGGAATATGGCATGACAGGTCCTCTTTACAGTGAGATATGGAGTCAATAAGACCCCACATCTCACCTCTAGGCTGGGAAGCCTGAAATAAAGAAAAAAAAAAACCATCCTGGCTTCGATCGTAACGGTGAGTCGGTAGAAGCACCGGAGGGCAGGGGGAAGGGGGGGGGGACGTCCCCTCTCGCCTCTCATAAGAATGAACGATCAAGCAGTGGAACAGCCACTATGATCATTCTTATGGTGTAGGGAGTCGCTGGCTGAAAAAGCTGATAGCTGTAGGCATCATTCAGATATCCCCGCACAAAGTCAAGGACGTCATATGACGGTGGGCGGGAAGTGGTTAAAACACATTTTTTTTTAACACAAAGTTGTCCATTTATACAATATTTCTAACACATAGCATGTACATACCAAAAATGACACCCCAAAATAGATTCTCCTACTCCTCCTGAGTACGACGATACCACATGTGTGAGACTTCCACAGGCTGGCCACATACAGAGGCCGAGTACGGCAGAGTATGGCCGAGCATGGCAGAGTATGGCCGAGCATGGCAGAGTATGGCCGAGCATGGCAGAGTATGGCCGAGCATGGCAGAGTATGGCCGAGCATGGCTGGGTATGGCCGAGCATGGCTGGGTATGGCCGAGCATGGCTGGGTATGGCCGAGCATGGCTGGGTATGGCCGAGCATGGCTGGGTATGGCCGAGCATGGCTGGGTATTGCCGAGCATGGCTGGGTATTGCCAGAGTATGGCTGGGTATGGCAGAGTATGGCTGGGTATTGCAGAGTATGACTGGGTATGGCAGGGTATTTCAGAGTATTGCGGAGTAGTGCAGGGTATTGCAGAGTAGTGCAGGGTATTGCAGAGTAGTGCAGGGTATTGCAGAGTAGTGCAGGGTATTGCAGAGTAGTGCAGGGTATTGCAGAGTAGTGCAGGGTATTGCAGAGTATTGCGGGGTATTGCAGAGTATTGCGGGGTATTGCAGAGTATTGCGGGGTATTGCAGAGTATTGCGGGGTATTGCGGGGTAGTGCAGAGTAGTGCAGGGTATTGCAGAGTAGTGCAGGGTATTGCAGAGTAGTGCAGGGTATTGCAGAGTAGTGCAGGGTATTGCAGAGTAGTGCAGGGTATTGCAGAGTAGTGCAGGGTATTGCAGAGTAGTGCAGGGTATTGCAGAGTATTGCGGGGTATTGCAGAGTATTGCGGGGTATTGCAGAGTATTGCGGGGTATTGCAGAGTATTGCGGGGTATTGCAGAGTATTGCGGGGTATTGCGGGGTAGTGCAGAGTAGTGCGGGGTAGTGCGGGGTAGTGCGGGGTAGTGCGGGGTATTGCGGGGTGTTGTGGAGTAGTGCAGAGTATTGCGGGGTATTGCAGAGTATTGCAGAGTATTGCGGGTGTTGGAGTAGTGCAGAGTATGGCTGGGTATTGCAGAGATTGCAGAGTATTGTGGGGTATTGCAGAGTATTGCAGGGTAGTTCGGGGTATTGCAGAGTATTGTGGGGTATTGCAGAGTATTGCGGGGTATTGCAGAGTATTGCGGGGTATTGCAGAGTATGGCTGGGTATTGCAGAGTATGGCTGGGTATTGCAGAGTATGGCTGGGTATTGCAGAGTATGGCTGGGTATTGCAGAGTATGGCTGGGTATTGCAGAGTATTGCGGGGTATTGCAGAGTATTGCGGGGTAATGCAGAGTATTGAAGAGTATTGCAGGGTAGTGCGGGGTATTGCAGAGTATTGCGGGGTATTGCAGAGTATTGCGGGGTAGTGCAGAGTATTGCGGGGTAGTGCAGAGTATTGCGGGGTAGTGCAGAGTATTGCGGGGTAGTGCAGAGTATTGCAGGGTACTGCAGAGTATTGCAGGGTACTGCAGAGTATTGTGGGGTATTGCAGAGTATTGCAGGGTAGTGCGGGGTATTGCAGGGTATTGCGGGGTATTGCAGAGTATTGTGGGGTATTGCAGAGTAGTGCAGGACATTAGAGCATGGAGGGATGGCTGAGCATGGATGGATGGATGGCTGTATTTGTCACTGAGCAGCGCTGTGGGCACTACACATGCAGCCCACAGCGCTGCTACCATCCGATCCCTCCCCCTCTCCTCTCACACTGTACCGATCGGTACAGAGAGGGGAGAGAGGAACCAGCGTCATGACATGACGCCGGTTTGTTTACTGTACATGTGATCGCTCCGTCCACCGTCATCACAACGGACGTTTACCGTGATCCGTGATGCGACGGGTCCTCTGGACCCAGCAGTCACAGATGTTCTCGGGGGCGCATGAGAGCAGGATTCTGGGAGGACGTCCATGGACGCCCTCCTAGGATAAGCCGACTGTGCTGTAGCCGTCTTTCAGCTATGGCCCGGTCGGCTTGTGGTTAAATAAAGGATTTGTTAAACATTTGGTTTCCTTATTTTCAGGTGACAACTTTTTTGTGTAGCGGTGCAATGCATCTATGTACACCATACCCATTTTTTTTTTAAACTCTTTGTCTCTAAATTTGTAACTTTTTTGGTCTCCCTCCAGACCGTATGGGCCAATGTCAATATTGGTATATGTCTTCCCCCCAGTGCGGCCATAGGTGCCTCCAGTGCTATCAACAGATGTTTGATTTTAAGGACATAGGCGAGATATGACTCAACCACCGGCAGCGTAGCTGGTCCCAATCAGTCTGTCAGATGGCATAGCTGCCCAGCCAAATAATAATAGTATAAGTTAGGCATGCCACGCCTAGCTTATCCAGGGTTTTAAAAAATGATTTAGGTACTGAAGTAGGCATGTGAGAAGTCACGTACAGACACTTGGGCAGAAGGATCATCTTTATGAGATTAATCCTGCCTGCCACAGACAGGGGAAGTTTGGCCCAGACAGTAAGTTAAAGCGGGGGTCCACCTAAACCGCCAAAAATAAAAATATTAAAAGCCAGCAGCTACAAATACTGCAGCTGCTGACTTTTAATAAATGGCCACTTACCTGTCCCAGGGTCCAGCGATGTCGGCAGGCGAAGTTTGGCCCAGACAGTAAGTTAAAGCGGGGGTCCACCTAAACCGCCAAAAATAAAAATATTAAAAGCCAGCAGCTACAAATACTGCAGCTGCTGACTTTTAATAAATGGCCACTTACCTGTCCCAGGGTCCAGCGATGTCGGCAGGCGACGCCGAGAACCCGCTCGGTTCTCGGCAGCTGCCGCCATCCTAGGTGAGGGAATCAGGAAGTGAAGCGTTGCGGCTTCACTTCCCGGTTCCCTACTGCGCATGCGCGAGTCGCGCTGCGCATCGTAACTGGTCCCCGCTATCTCCTGGGAGCTGTGTGTTTCCCAGGAGACAGCGCGGAGGGACAGGAAGAGGCATAGACTCCCATGGGAGTCTATGCCGGAAGTGGGTGCAAATACCTGTCTTAGACAGGTATCTGCACCCCCCTCCCCCCTGAAAGGTGCCAAATGTGGCACCGGAGGGGGAGAGGGTTCCGAAAAGCGGAAGTTCCATTTTTGTGTGGAACTCCGCTTTAAGCTTTAATCATGGTGACCAGAGGGTCCAGATTCACTTGGGAAGCCTCTGAAGGAGACAGGCTATTAACGATTCCCAAATATTTAAACAAGGCCACTACCTTAAGAGGGCATGGAGGATCACTGCACGGAAGGGCCTGCGAGGAAAAGGGCATCAGGGCTGACTTCTGCCAGTTAATTTTAAGGCCCGAATACGTGCCAAATTTGTCTGTAATTTGCATTGCTATTCCTAATGAGGCAGAGGTATCCTGCATATATAAAATAATGTCATGATATAATAATAGTGATGCCTTTAAAAAAATTAGACTGCCAAAATCTCAGTGCCAGCGTCTTGATAGCGACCGCAAACAACACCGGAGACAGAGGACACCCCTGCCTGGTACCTCTTCGAAGCTGTATAGATGGGGATAGGAGTCCAGGATCCCTATAAAGTATACTGACCCATTGTTGCAATTTAGTGCCAAAGCCAAATGAGTGCAATGCAGCCATAAGAAAGGGCCATTCTATTGAGTCGAAGGCTTTTGCGGTGTCTAGCGAAGCCAGCGCCCAAGACTCATGCAGAAATTTTCTAAGTTGAGCTATTAGTTGCATCCTAAGTATGTTAATGGAGGTAGACTTTCCTGGCATAAAATCAGTTTGGTCTGGATGCATTATACTAAGAATGACTGCATTGAGACGTTTGGCCAAAATCTTTGTTAGTATGTTATAGTCAATATTCAATAAAGAAATTGGCCGATACGACGCACAATCAGCCAGGTCCTTCTCAGGTTTAGGAACAAGGACCACCGTGGCAGAGTACATAGATGGTGGCAGTCTCCCCTCTTGAAACGCTGTAGAAGAGAGCTGTGCCAGAACCGGGGCAAGAGTGTCCAGGTATGTGCAATATATTTCCAAGGGTAGACCATCGGGACCCAAGGCCTTTCCCTTAGCCATAGACACTACTGCCCCCCTGACCTCATCTTCCGTGATATCTGCATGTAAGTCCTCCCCCTGTTCCTGAGTTAATGTAGGGAATATCAAATCGGAAAGGTATGTCTCAATGTCTTGACTGGTAAATGTAAGGGTAGAGTCATACATACTTGTATAGAAGTCGTGAAAGCAAGTAAGCATATCTCCAGCCAAATGGGCCTCCGTACCATCAGGATGTGTTATTTTATTCACTACAGAGCTACCCAACTGCAGAGGAGTCACCAGCCTGGGGCAACAGGGGGCACTGACCCCCCCAATATCATACTGGGCACCCCCATGTGCCCCCCCAACAGGGCCGGACTGGGCGCTTTGGATCTATGCTGGTGCGTGGCTGCAGCACAGCGCTCCCCTCCCTCCTTCCACTCACAGGCACAGCGGGTGACCTCTGTGTCTCGGAGCTGTGAAATGTTCTGCCGCGTTATGACAAAAGTCCTGCCCTCCTCCTAGACCAGCTCGTGTGATAGATGCAGTGTTCTGTCCATCACACAAGCTGATCTAGGAGGAGGGCGGGACCTTTGTCATAGCGCGGCAGGACATGATTTCACAGCTCCGTGACACAGCGCTAAGGCTGCAACGATT
This sequence comes from Aquarana catesbeiana, assembly GCF_042186555.1. Taxonomy (NCBI): domain Eukaryota; kingdom Metazoa; phylum Chordata; class Amphibia; order Anura; family Ranidae; genus Aquarana; species Aquarana catesbeiana. Next base: position 521,498,025 of record NC_133325.1, read on the forward strand.
GTGAGGCTGTCATGAGGGCACAGAGGCTACAATGAGGGCACGGTAAGGCGGCAATGAGATGGGCACGGTGAGGTTGCAATGAGGGCACAGTAAGGTGGCAATGATGGGCACAGTAGGGCGGCAATGATGAGCACGGTGAGGCTGCAATGAGGGCACGGTAAGACGGCAAAGATGGGCACGGTGAGGCTGCAATGAGATGGGCACAGTAAGGCTGCAATGAGATGGGCACAGTAAGGCTGCAATGATGGGCATGTGAATCTGCAATGATGGGCACAGTAAGGCTGCAACGATGGTGAGGCTGCAATGAGGGCACGGTAAGGCGTCAATGATGGGCACAGTAAGACTGCAATGAGGGCACAATAAGGCGGCAATGATGGGCACAGTAGGGCGGCAATGATGGGCACAGTAGGGCGGCAATGATGGGCACAGTAGGGCGGCAATGATGGGCACAGTAGGGCGGCAATGATGGGCACAGTAGGGCGGCAATGATGGGCACAGTGAGGCGGCAATGAGGGCACGGTAAGGCTGCAATGAGATGGGCACGGTGAGGCTGCAACGAGGGCACGGTAAGGCGGCAATGAGGGCACAGTAAGGCGGCAATGAGGGCACAGTAGGGCAGCAATGATGGGCACGGTGAGGCTGCAATGATGGGTACGGTGAGGCTGCAATGATGGGTACGGTGAGGCTGCAGTGATGGGCACAGTAAGGCTGCAATGAGGGCACGGTGAGGCTGCAATGATGGGCATGGTGAGGCTGCAATGATGGGCATGGTGAGGCTGCAATGATGGGCATGGTGAGGCTGCAATGAGGGCACGGTGAGGCTGCAATGAGGGCACGGTGAGGCTGCAATGAGGGCACGGTGAGGCTGCAATGAGATGGGCATGGTGAGGCGGCAATGAGATGGGCGCGGTGAGGCGGCAATGAGATGGGCGCGGTGAGGCTGCAATGAGATGGGCGCGGTGAGGCTGCAATGAGATGGGCGCGGTGAGGCTGCAATGAGGGCACAGTAAGGCGGCAATGAGGGCACAGCAAGGCGGAAATGATGGGCACAGTAAGGCGGCAATGATGGGCACGGTGAAGCTGCAATGCTTTGTCCGTGCTGCAGCCCCTTCCTCTTCCCCTCCCACCCACCACATTTTGATTACAGTTCCAGGAAGAAGAAGCCAGAATCAATTCTCAGATTGCCAGCACCCATGGAGCTTTTTTTTCTTTATGTTTACTTCAGGGAGGGGGAGAAGGAGGTTCGGCAGCAGCACGGACAGTCATAGATTCATGCTTTTAGTGCAGGTGATTGAGGAAGGGGGAACAGGACTCTTATCCATTCGTGTTGTCATGTATTCACTCTGGCACTACCACACTAACCTGCCACTATTACCTAACCTGGCATTACCACCCTAACCTGACACTACCACTCTAACCTGCCACTACCACCCTACCTGGCACTATCACTTAACCTGGCACTACCACCTAACTTGGCACTGCCACTACCACCTAACCTGGCACTATTGTATATCAACTAAACTGGCACTACCACCTAACCTGGCACTATTGTATATCATCTAACCTGGCACTACCAGCTAGCCTGCCACTACCACCTAACCTGTCACTATTGTATATCACCTAACCTGGCACTATATTACCCCAATCTGCCAGTACACTACCCTAACATCACTTGATGTCGACGTACGGTGCGCTGCCTGTCCGCCTGGGGGGAGGGGTGCCAGATACAGGATCCGCCCCAGGTGCCAATTTTGAAAACCATTTATCATTTTCCTTCCACTTCAGAATTATGTGCCACTTTGTGTTGGTCTAACACATAAAATCTCAATAAAATACATTTACGTTTTTGGTTGTAACAGGACAAAATGTGGGAAATTTCAAGGGGTGTGAACACTTTTTCAAGACTGTATGTATGTATGTATGTATGTATGTATGTATGTATGTATGTATGTATATGTATATATATATATATATATATATATATATATATATGTATGTATGTATGTATGTATGTATGTATGTATGTATGTATGTATGTATGTATGTATGTATGTATGTATGTATGTATGTGTGTATATATATATATATATATATATATATATATATATATATATATATATATATATATATATATATATATATATATATATATATATATATATATATATATATATATATATATATATATAAGAGCTGGGCGATTTTCTCCAAAAAAAAAAATCTGGGATTTTTAAAAAAAAAAAAAAAAAAAAAAAAAAATCGATTCACGATTCGAATCGAGCTTTTTTTTTTTGATAGACACCGCGCCGGTCTTCAGGAGCTGCGGGCAGAAGTTTTTAGGCGAGGACACGGCTTCGGCCTAGTCTGCGGCTTCTGGCCTCGCGGACTAGGCCGAAGCCGCGGCCTCGCCTAAAAACTCCTGCCCGCAGCTCCTCCAGACCGGCGCGGTATCAGCACCGGTCCTGGGGAGCTGAAGGCAGGAGTTTTTAGGCGAGGCCGCGACTTCAGCCTAGTCCGCAGCGTCTGGCCTCGCGGACTGGGCCGAAACCGTGGCTTCGCCTAAAAACTCCTGCCCACAGCTCATTAGGACCATCGCGGTGTCAGCGCCGGTCCTGGTGAAAAAAAAAAAATCTAAAAAAATCGATTTGCTGAAAATTTGAATCAATTTGACCTCTCGACTCGATTCAAGATTCAAATCAATTTTTCCCCCAGCCCTAGTGTATGTATATATTTATTTTTTTATAGTTGGCCCCCTTACTTTTGTCCCTGTCCCCCCATGTGCCCCCCCTAAATATGAAAGCTGGAGACGCCACTGCCCAACTGCTGTCAAACCATATGGGCTAGTAACTGACTGGACTGGTTCCCACATTCAAAATATTTCTGCTGGGTATAGAATGATTTCCTTTTTGCAGCGGCAGACATATGGTCTGAATATAAACGAGACAAACTCCCATTGGATACGGTTAGGGCTGTCAAATAAGTCGCTTCAGCTGTTTGGTACTTTTTTGCTTGATCTTCCTCGTCTTGTCGGGAAGAACGTTTAATAAATGATATAGTGGACTTAAGAGCCCCTCTCAAATAAGCCTTCAAGGCGTCCCAAAACATTAAACCACGTTCAGAGCCGTGTGCTTCCAGGAAAGCCGCTAGTTAATCTGGTATCCTGTCATTGGACCCAATCAGGGACAGCCAAAAGGGCTGAACCCTCCAGGGTCTGCGGATTCTAGTAGCCCCAGTATCAAATCGACAGTGACAAAGGCGAATGGTCCGACACTCCCCTAGGCAGATATGTGATAGAGGACAATTTGGTGAGAAACTTATCATTACCTAATGCCAAATCAATTCTTGAGAGACGGCCTCTGCTGGGGATGGACCATGAATATGCAATGGTATTGGGATTGGAAACCCGCCGTAAGTCGCTCCAACCGAACTCAGGAACCGAAAGCAGACAATGTCTGGGACTGCGTGGCTGGAGGGTCACCATGTCTATCCATGACCGGGTCCAAGAGCAGGCTGAAATCACCTAAACATAAAACATAGACTTCTGGATACATTGCAGCAAAAACCATCACCTCTTTAACCACCTGTAGGTTAGCAGGAGGGGGGTTGTAAATACCCATAATCACAAATGGGAGTGCATGTAGCTGTGCCTGGATAAAGACATACCTCCCATGGGGGTCTGCCTGAACTTTCACACACTCCCATGAGACTGAGCGGTGCACCAATACTGATACCCCTTTAGAATAAGAGGAATGACAGGAATGGCCCGTCCACTGCAGCCAAGGCTTCTTGATGTGATCAGTGTGTTCAGGAGTCAAATGCGTCTCCTGAAGACATAATAGGGGAGTATTGGATTTAAGTATCGTGGTAAACACTTGGGGACGCGTGTGGGGGGCACCCAGACCCCTCACATTCCATGACAAAAAGCTACTGAGATTAGCCATCAAACAGTCGAAAAATGATGTTCAGCATATCAAGAAATAACAATGAGCACGTAATTAGATAAAATGCATGGCAGTATAACTATATATGTACCAATCCCCATACTCATTTAAGTGGGTAGGGTATCTAGTGTTTACTTAATATTGAAGGGGGCTTTCAGATTCCAATAAGCCCTGCACCTGCAGACCCCCATAACCACTGGGCAAGGGTTGTGGGGAAGAGGCTCTTGCTTGTCCTCATCCACATGGGGATAAAGTGCTCTGCACACTCTCCATTTTGAGAACCCCCATCCCTTTTTCTGGCTAGCCAGACTACATGCTTATATTAACAACTTGACATCCGGAATATTTTACTCCCTTCATGCATTTTTTGCAATTCAGCACTGCGCTATTTTAACTGGTAATTGCATGGTCATGCAACACAAATTGAGTTTTCTTTTGGTGGTAAATGATCACCACTGGGTTTATTTTTTATTATATAAATGAAAAAGACCAAAAAAAAAAACAATTTTTTTTACTTTCTGCTATAGGACATACCTAAAAGGAAAATTAAAAAAGCTAATTTCTTCATAAATGTAGGTCAAAATGTATTCTGCTATATGTCTTTGGTAAAAAATATCCCAATAAGTGTAAAAATTATCCCAATAAGTGTATATTGATTGGTTTGCGTGAAAGTTATAGCATCTGCAAATGTTGGTGTATATGCTGGAATTTTTATTTAATTATTTTATACTAGTAATGGCAGTGATCAGCGACTTATAGTGGGACTGTGATAGTGGGGCAGGTAATCTGACACTAACTGACACTGGGTGGAAACTAATTAACTGACATTGACATCACCAGTGACAATAATAAAGTGATCAGTGATAATACTAGACACTGTCGCTGTACTAATGACACTGGCTGGGAAGAGGTTAACATCTGAGGGCAATTAAAGTGGATGTAAACCCAATGTCATCCTTTCTAAACTACTGCCATAGGGGTTATCTATAAGGATATACAGGTCTCCTGCTTGTATCTTTACCTGTCAAATGTCTCCCCTCTGTCTGTTATGAGACCCGAAAAACTGAAGATTCCGTGGGTGGGTCTGTTGTCTGGAGCTCGGTGAGTGGAGTGATGTCAGTAGACTCCCCGCCCACCTCTATACTCCCCTTGTCAATATGCATTTTCTCCTGTGTATTTCTTACACTGAACTTCTGCTATGATCACTAACATCCAGTGAAAAGACAGGAAAGTAACCACATGACTTCAGCATGCCATATCATGCTGAGGTGTGTAATAGCCAATCCTTGCAGAGCTGCTGAAGAAAGGAGTGGAGGAGGGAATTAAAAAATAATGCATGTCTTAGGCTAGTGCACAAGATATGTAAATCACCTGTCAATCACAGCAAGGGGGAGGATTTGTCAAAGTTTTTCTTTGTCAAGTTTTATCTCACTGAGCAATAAAAGAGGATTGCTCAGAGCTGAATTAACTCTTTGTGGCAAGACTGGGCTCAAGTGATAGGAAATCTTATACTCTACATTATGACAAAAAAAAAAAAAAAAAAAATCGGGTTTACATCCACTTTAAGGTGTTAACTATGTGCCTAACAATGTGTAATGTGTCTAATATGTGCTGCTTTTACTAATCAATATGGCTGATTTTTCTCCCTGCTTTGCACACAAAACCCCCAAAGTCCCCCAATATACATAGCAGACACTTGAGGGAAGGGGGTCTATCTGCTGTTTTTTTATTAACAAAAAAACAACAATGCCAGCTGTCGGTCAATTTTAAAACTTTTTTCCCTTTGTATACTGTATGTCAATGCTAGAAAATCATTGCTCCTGGCCTGCATTAAATTAAAAAAAAAATTGTCCACCCTGATGCTATTTTGTTACACCCCTTACCTATTAGCCCAGAAAATGGGCATTTTTATCCCATTGATTTCAGTTTGGCATCTAAATATCTTTGAAGTTCGCAGAACACCTGGAAAACTGAACCCAGGGCAGTTCAGCTCATCACTATTTACTAGGCATAAGGTCTGCTTGATTGAGGTTTATAATTGTATGTATTACTACAAGCAAGAGATTTGTTAGCATTTTAGCTATTATTTAACATCTACTGTGAGCATGAATATTGGGATATGTGATACTGAATTGGTCACATCCTTGCCTGGTTTCAATTTAGCCACTATCACTTACTTTACTAAGTATCACTTAGTAAATAGAAGCTGGTAATAAATTAAGCTCAAAGATGCATTCATTTTATCTAATAGGCATGGCCAAAAAAATCTCTTCATAGGTCTTATGTACCTCTACCAGGGGCCTTATTTTTGGAAAGCGTCACTAATTCCCTTTCTAACTCTTTTAAAGTAAACAGGAGAAAATAAATTATCTGTATATTCCAACTCCAAAACTGGTAATGTTGTCTTCTCCAAATGTTTACCTAGTTGCTCCTCTGAATATATCTTTTTAGAAGCATACAAGTTACTGTAAAATCAGTAAAGTGTATCAAACTATATTAGGTAGACCATACATGGGTCAAATTTCAAAAGAATTTTCTTTCAAAATCATATCTAAGAATTTCCGTTCGTATTTCGCACCATTGGTGGGCTGCAGCAATCAAATTTGAGTAATCGGACATGTTGGAAATTTTTTGAAAAACGAACAAACGATTTTCTAATCAATGATTGGAGAATCGTGCGAGAAATGTAATCGAAAAAGAAATGCGCATGTGCAAGAAAAGAAAATTCCCGGAAATTAAAGAAGATTCCCAGCCTCGAAAATTCTTTTCTGTAGCAACATGAGGTGAAATTGAAGGCTTGGTTGGCCGAATTTCTAAATCAATTGTGGCACCATCAGATCACAAAACGCACAAATTTTCTGATTTTCAAAAAGGAAATTCTTTTGAAATTCGACCATGTATGGCCTGCTTTAGAGGTTATAGTATACCCATTTCATTTTTTTTGTCATATGCATATGCCTACTGGGTCTGTGTTATAGTTACTACTAAATGCCCAACTTTATCTCCCTCCTCAAAATAATACTGCTTTGAAATGATCTCTGTACATTATATACTGTATATTCCACTTTCTTTAAGGCCCCTTTCACACATACGGTCTGTTTGTCCATTTTGTATCCATCCGTTGACGGATGAAAAACAGACATCAATTAATTCCAATGGAAAAACAGAATATCATCTATTTTTATATGTTTTCATCCACTTCCGTCAACATCCATTTTTTTGAACAGATGAAAGCCCAATTTTTCATCCGTTAAAAAAATGAATCAGACGAAAAACGGATGTAAATCGACGAATGGTCCGTTGCGAATGCGTCCACTTTTGCATTGGTTGTTAGGAGCAACCAGTCACTGTGGGGGGGTTTGTGGTGGAGAAAGGCAGGAGAGCAGTATAGCAGTATACATAGCGAGGGAGCAGTCTATACAGGCGGGAGGGACAGTGTGTGCAAGGAGAGGGGCAGGACAGAACAGTATACACAGTGAGGGGGCTGTCTGTACAGACAGGCTCCCTCACTCGCCGATGCTGACTATCACTGTCAGCTCTTAAATGCAGTTGCCAGCTCTTTTTTTTTCTATATTTAATAGCGCTGAGAAGGAGCTGTCATTGGGGCCCGCCACTGAATTAAACAAAGGGGCGTGGTCATGGGGTGATGTCCTTCTCCTTCTTGGCGTTATTAAGTATAGAAAAAAAGAGCCGACAATTGCATTTAAAAGTTGACAGTGACAATCAGCATCGGCAAGTGAGGGAGCCTGTCTGTACAGACTATCTATGCCCCCTCACTGTGTATAATCACTTCTCCTACCCCTTTCCTTGCACACATTGAAACCCCCCCCCCCCCCCCCAAATTGGACCTGTCACGTATCTGCTATCACATAGGGGACTATTGGAAATTGAGCCTCCCCACCCCCACATACGCAGGCATACTAGAGCTGCGCGAATAATCATTAAAAAAAATCTGGATTCAACCCCCCTCTCCATCTAAACTTACATTTCACTGATTCTATATAAATAGTGCAAAGACAGCTGTCAAAAAACAGACATTTCTCAGCGCAGAGAGATAGAGAAGGGATACAATGTATCTCTGTTGTTTAGATCAAAGGAATGAATTTCTGTTTGTAGATGAGGGAAGTTTAACAACTTAAAGGGGTTGTTAAGGCAGTGCACACAGCCACTGCCAGCCCCTCTGCTAGGATTTCATGATGTACAGTATACTATACAGTATAGTATACTGTACACAGTATAGTACTACAGTATATACTATACGCCATTTTCTAAAATTCTTCTTAGAAATACCGTTTTTCTTATCCCCGATCAGAGGTCATGTGACCGCCCAGCGCTGTCTTCCTCCAATGTATGTATTACAGAGGGAGGTGATGAGCTCTCCCTCTGACGTCTGCCGGGCAGTCATGTGACCTACCTCTGTAATCCAAATATCGGATGAAGACAGCGCCGGGCGGTCATGTGACCACTGATCGGGGATAAGATAAACTCTATTAGAAGAATTTTAGAAAATGGAATATAGTATATACATCATGTAATCCTAGCAGAGGGGCTGGCAGTGATTGGGAGCAGTAATGTGCGAGATGCTCAGGACACAAGAGCAGAGAGGAAAGCTGCAGATAGCAGGCTGCAGATGACGGAGGCATATAAACTGATCACCGTGTCAGGGCTCAGCAGCCATGATACACCATGGTCAGTTTACATAAGGGAGGGCAGAAACTGTCAGGATCCAGGTATTACAGGTGTTACAGGGGGCCAAATCACACAAGTACTGTGCTGTAAAACGCACTTTAAAAAAACAGGATCAATATTTTTTTTTCTGGGATTAACAAACGCTTTATAGACTAAACCTTTTTCTGACATTTGTTGCTCACAAGTTAAAATCAGTATTTTTTGATAGAAAATTACTTAGAACCCCCAAACATTATTTATATATTTTTTTAGCAGAGACCCTAGAGAAAAAAAAAAATGGCGGTTGTTGCAATATTTTATGTCACTCTGTATTTGCGCAGTAGTCTTGCAAACGCAATTCTTTGGGAAAAAATACACTTCCATGAATAAATAAAAGACTAAACAGTAAAGTTAGCCCAATTTTTTTGTATAATGTGAGAGATGATGTTACGCTGCAAGAATCGTGAGAGAATCGTGTGATTCTCATTTTATCCAGAATCGTGCAGCTCTAATATTAACCAAAAATTTGACTCAAGTGGATGTAAAGAACTGATGTAAAAACTGATAAAAAACTGACAGGAAAGCTATTCCATTCCAAAAAATCATTAAGATCTGAGTAAATAGAAAAGCGACTCCTGGAACAATCTTGACCAGTAGGTTTATTTTTTCATTAATAGTTAATGATTCTGCAGGGAAGATAATTATTTTTTTTTAATTCATTTAAATTGTATTATATGTGGAGAATGATCTGAAATTACCCTTTTTCACATGTAGAATCTTAAATTCCCTTAGCCATATATTCAATATTATGAGATCTCTCCCAGAAAAAGTTGTATGCATTTTAGATAAATAAGAAATGTGTTTCTCTCTAGGGTGTATGATATGCCATTTATCTATTAACCCATGTTCTTGCAATTACTTGCCAAAAGATACGATAGCTAGGAAACTACACCCCAGGAGGAAGGAAGGTCTCTGTCCATTTCAGGCATTATAATATAGTTGAAACCTCCTACGGCAATGACAAATTCATATTGCTTAGCTGATAAAAATTTGGACAGGAATGTCATAATTTCACTTAGAATCATGACATTCTAATGGTGGGGCAATATAAATATTACCAAGTATACACTAAGTGCAATGCAGTGAACCATTAATAATACATATCTACCTTTATACTGTAATCCACCTCTTTTTTTAATTCTTTATTTTGGAGGTTGACTACAGCATGCAAACAGTACAGTTATATTAGATATCCAGAGCTGAAATACAGAATGTAACACTGATATCATACATTGATACATGCATGTTTAAAGAGACAGCATCAGCTTGTATGCTAAAGTTAAACTTTGCTGAAAACCCAATTGTTCTACTGAGGGACGTATCAGGAAATGAGTAGGGCCATGTGCACGAATAAAAGTGGGCCCATGGCATCAAAAAATAAAAATAAAAAAAGCAGCACGCCGCAACAAAATGTGGGCGTGGCTTATATTGCATGAAATATTGGGTGTGGCTTAAAGGGGTGTGGTACAGTGGATGGTTTCAGTAGGGCAGTGAACAGTGTCAGTAGAGAAGTGGATGGTGTCAATAGTTTTTTAGTTTTTTCATTTTATGTATTTCATTTTTTTCACAAACATTTGGGGGGGGGGGGACTGTGGAGAGTGCCTCCTTACTGATATCTTACATGCACTATAGCAAATAATTAGGTCTGTGATATGTTGTGCGTGTGTAGTGGTCACCTTGCTGTTTGTTAGTAGATTAATCTGTCTATTGCAATAAAGTTTATATACAGCTCCAATTATCTTAGCTGACCCTGTCCTTTTTGGTCTGGGGTTCTAAAGCTAGGTCTCAATAACCAGCATAGGCTAGAGCCAGTTTAGTCATCCAACGTTCACTTGATAGTTGGAGGTCGAGTTGCATGAAAGATTAGAAGCTAGTTGGGACTAAACCCTCGTACACACGATCAGATTTTCGGATGACCGAACGTCTGTTTTTTGTTGCTTGCTCTCATGTCGAAAGTGAAGAGGTTACTGACCATACGAAAATTCTCATACGACAGAGTACAACTTCAGAAGTGACGTAATGCGTTGACTAGTTTTGTATGTATTCTTTCTTTTCTGAGCATGCATAGTCTTCCGCTTACAATTTTTTTCGTACGAAAACCGTACTAATTAAACGAAAATTGGACGTTGAGTTCACGTATGACAAAAATGTTATAGTCTGCACATCCAGCTTTTGTCTGACGAAAAACCGGAATCAGCTGTCGAAAGCACCATACTAATGATCCGAAAATCAGCAGATTGCTCATCGGACTAAATTTTTCTTCCAATTTTCGTATCGTGTGTACGGGTCTTAGTAGATAGACTGACTCTAAATTCCACTGCCACACCAGTTTCTGCTGGTGGGAAATGGTGTCCCAGGTATCTTGAATAACAACAACTATATATGCCTGGGTATATGTGCACATTTCCACGAGGACTCTTTTTGGGCCCTTTGCTGATAATACCTGTTTGTACATTTCATGTATGTAGTATTAGTAATATTTTCTTTTATAAAGCTTGTATTATTTCCATACTGGTGTGCATTTATATACTTTTGGTTAATGTTATATGTTGGATGCACTAGTTCCTCTGCTCCCAATTACTTTGATTAGAATATTGGTTAATTTCCCAGAAAGGGAATCCCCTCTGTTCACAGAAGCCCCCTGTCCTGGGTAGAGGCACTGCCAACTTTATTATAAAACTCACTTTTCCACTTAGCAAATGGTTTGGGTTCTCTTATCTACCTACATGTTTAGTGCAGTATCCTGTTTGGGGAGGGCCATTTGTCATAACCCCTCCCCAAAAGAGGCAGGCCTACATGTGTATAGCAGTTACACAGGGGAGTATCAGGATAGTTACCTGTAGAACCATTTGGCTGTGTGTTCTTCTGACTTATTCCTGGGGGCAGAGGAGAGGTATATCGTTCACAATGGGAAACCATTGGCTCATCATTGGAAGGTTTAGATGTTTCCAGTTGCTGGGGATACACGCCCTGTCTGCATTCAATATATGAATCAGCAATGATTCCCTGTAGTGTTTCCTTGACAGTAGTGTCAAGTTTAAAAGGACAGCCATCTGGTTGTTAGAGAGAAATATCAGCAAGTCATGTTATGATTTGGCTGGTTCGCTGCCAAAAGGGGCACAGCATGAGGCTTGGCCAAAAAATATGTAATAGGGTGCCTGTAGGAGCATTGCAATACCAACTCATGTAGTTTGCAGGAAGAGTTTGGTGAGGACAGATAGCATCCTGTACCACTGGGTCATAATCTTGAATGTGATCTTTTAATACTGGTTACTACTAAATGGCTTTGTGAAGAAAAAACAAGATCCTATCTTTCTGGCTATCTGTAAATGTGATCTGCAGATCCCTTTTCCACTTGTGAGAGTTGTGTCAAGTCTAAATGGGAGGAGTATATGCTCACTAGTAGTTGATGAGAGAGTAAGGATTCATCTGACTGTATCACGACCTTGACACAATTCCTCAAATGACGTTATGGGTCTGCAGAACAAGTGGGGGTTGGGGCAGAAAGTGCAAGAAATGCAGCAGTTTTGCTGTCTCTACATACCTAGTATTGGAATATTGGGGTCAGCATAAAAAGTAAAGCTGATGGAGGATTTGGTGGCCACAGAGAAATGTCTCTGTGAGAACTTTATCAAGAAGTGGTTCTATTGGCACAAATTTGTTTACTCTGAGGAGTTTGTGGAGCTGGTGGCCTAGTCACCTGGACATAGGTTGTTCCGTGTGGCTACCTGGCCATGGAGGGAGTAACTGGTGGGCGACAACCCCTTCTTTAGTTGTCCCCCCCCACCCCATCCTTCTTTCTGCTTTTCCCCTACTGATCTCTTCTTGTTGCTTAGACCTTAGGATCGTATCTATTCTTTCTCTACTTGCTAGTAATATATACGTTAATTGCTGTGCAAAATTATTATGTGGGGTACAGAGACTTCCTAGACCGGGAATTACAGGGTGGCTCTTCTTCAGATGTTTGATCCTTCTTCAAATACAATGTGTTGTCTGTGCTTTTGGTCAAATATTTGGATTGCTTCATTTTATGCACACCATTGTGGTGGTTTCTGTATTCCCGTATGGTTTACTTAAATAAAGAATTGAAAAGAAAAAAAAAAAAAAAGTAAAAAGGTGTTTCAGTTGTTGGAGACCTAGAATTTGGATGCCAACATAATACCTTGAACCAGCCATGATTGGATAGAAACCAGTCATCTTTCAGATTTTTTTGTCAAAGCTTAATTGAACAAGCTGAAGTTAAAAGCTGATAAAAGCAGGGATAAACTCCGTCTGACATAAGATCATCATGATGGAGGGATAGCTTCGCAAGTTTCTCAATTTAAAACATCCACCTATTTCCAGTAGAGTTGGTTTGATCAAGGGATGTTTATGAAAATCTTTCAGCATGCTTTTTCCTGCCTAGGAAGCCCCGATCAAGAAAAAGAGGGCATAATCCTGCTCTTTGGAAACCCAGAGCATGTGTACCTTGTCTGTACTAGTCGACTTGCCATGTGTACATAGTATAATAAAGTGCAGGGTCTGGATACCCCACTCCACCTCGGACCTAATCAGGATACCTCTTCTAATGCAAATTTCTTTCCCTTGTCAGATAAACTTAAAGATGTCAGCCCTAATTGCGCAAAATAAAATGTAAGGGAAACAAATGGGCAGGATCTGTAGCAGCTGTGAGACATAATACGGAGATAAAATAAAAAAAGAAAAACAGTGACGATACAGCTATACAGAATATCAGAATTCAAGAGTAGTCACTTGTAATATAAGTAACAGTTATAGGGAAGCTGTGAGCTACTTCAACACTATTAAACCCAGAGCAACTCTCCTATGTCACAGACTTTTGGTCCCAGTGGACATATCTCCTCTCTCAACAGACAGGGGAGCAGAGAGAGCCGTTCTCTAGGAAGTAAACGAAAATGTGCTTAAAACTCACAGAAAATTATTCTCTATTAACGTGAACTAACATGTGACTGGACTCCTGTGTGCACTCCAAGATTACAGTTTTATTGCACACACCTGATTCACAGCTACTAAAATGTGGTACCCGATTAGTCGACATTGGACGGGCCATGGTCAGCCATGGCCATTTGTTTAAATTAGGAGTCTGCCAGTGCTAATAGAGCTACAGTATTTCCAAGCTTCAAGAAAATTAGGCTGATCCAGATATATGCTCCTCCCAGTTTTCCCATATGGAGTCAAACCTCTCTCGTCTGTCTTTATAGGTGGCTAGCCACTCCTCTGCCTCCATAATCTCCCTCACCTTCCCTACCCACTCCGTTTCACTCGGGACCCAGGAGCTTTTCCAGTGAACCGGTATGAGGCGCTTAGCAGCACTGAGAAGGTGAGAGAGAGAACTGCGTTTATAGCTAGAGAGAGGCATATGAGGAACTGGGAGGAGAAAGCAGTTCGGGCAGTTGGGGAGGTCTATCCCAAGACCATCTAACATATTTACGTACCATTACCCAAAAAGGCTGGACTAAGGGGCACTCTCACCATATGTGGAGGAAAGTGCCCCTCTGCCCACAGTCCCTCCAACACACATCAGGATTTGAAGGGCATAATTTTGCTACAGTCATAGAAACACAATACCACCTGGTCAACAATTTGTAGTTATTTTCTTGAGCCTTGGACTCCACAGAGCTAGAATAGATCAAGTAGTACAGCTGTTGCAATTGTTCTTTAGAAAACTCACATTGGAGATCGCGCTCCCATTCTCTAATGAAGTAAGGTTTAGGAATTGTCTTGGCTGCGTCTAATACATGATATAGAGCGGAGATCGTGTGAGGCAGAGGGTCCTGAGCGGCCCATAATTGTTCGAACTCTGTAAGAGTTGATCTAATCTGTGTCACACGATGTGTTGAGGCAACAAAATCTGCCAACTGGCGGTACCTCCAGAAGGCAAAGGGAAATATACCTTTCCCTGAGGATGCCAAGTGGGATTAAGGTATGGCCTTCACATCAAGTTCTTTTTCAACAAAAATGTTTAAATTTTTCAAAGTCATCTTGTAAGGAGCAGGAGATGGGGATGACATTTAATTTAAACATAAGGTTGGGATCTGCAAGGTTTTTTGTTTGTCCAAATCCTGTATTACTTGGGATATCTGTTAAAAGTTGAAGTTGGAGCAAAGAGATGCAAGAGTGCAAGTCAGTATAGAGACATCCAATGCTTTGGATTGTTGTAGGTTAACTATGAAGCTTCACAAGGGTCTATAGGTACAGCGCTCTCAAAAGAACAGGTAGAGAGGTGGTCGGTCTCGTATTGTAAAAGAGGGGGTCATCGGCATAAGCCTCCATATCACAGTCTGGGGTCAGTTTCGGAGGCTAGTGGCTGTAACTGTTAAAATATTCACGAGTATTCACGAGTAGTCAGCTGGACTAATGCACCAACAAATCCACTTAGTGGATGACACAGGTGAAGCACGGGGTCTAAGCTCTAGCTGGTCTTCATCAGAGTTCCTGATGGTAGAGATGCAGAGAGATGGAGAGATGAGGGCCCTCTGGTGAGGATGGGTGTCTGGTCCTTGATTAGTGGTGAAGAGATAGCACTTTAGGGCAGCACTTGTGTAGAGATAGATTTCTCTGCATGTTAATGCCCGATTGCAGCCCGGGATTGCCCCAGCAGGAAGAAAGTAAGCTGGTGTCAGGTAGCGGATGAAACAGATAAGGAAC
The DNA here is from genome assembly GCF_042186555.1 of Aquarana catesbeiana. Taxonomy (NCBI): domain Eukaryota; kingdom Metazoa; phylum Chordata; class Amphibia; order Anura; family Ranidae; genus Aquarana; species Aquarana catesbeiana. The sequence goes on from NC_133325.1 coordinate 521,513,360, forward strand.
AAACACAAGTGTAATCGATGAACAAGCCAAAAGGTCAGTAACAAGTAGTAGCTGGATGGGATGAGATAGAAGCGTGTCAATGAACAAGCCAAAGGTCAATAACAAGTAGTAGCTGGATGGGATCAGACGGAAGTGTAGTCAATGAACAAGCCATGGGTCAATAACAAATAGTAGTGAAAATAAGGACAGCTGCAGGTACTCAAAGGAGCAAGATATCAGCTGGAGAGAGCACAATAATCTGGCAAACAGGAAATGCAGAGACATGACTTCAATCAGGAAGTTCATGGGAGAAGCAAAGAAACAAGACTCAAGGTAAGGATGTTCAAGGAATCAGGCAGGGAGCTGTCCAGCATCCCTGATGGCACAGTGAGAAGAGCCACAGCCAAACACAGCATAGGTTGAAGGTTCAGTCCCAGGTCCTGACACTCCATCTTATGGTGGTATCCTCTCGATAACACCCTTTATGTCCAGGTTATTTCACATTTGTTGGAGAGAAGGGCTCAAGGATTAAGACAAATATTAATAGAGACAGAGGAAATCCTCATGTGTAAATCCATTTAATTTAACCCCTTCCGGACCTCTACATCGCTATTTTGATGTTTAAATACTGCTAGCTGCCATAACCCCAGTTTATTGGCAGTGGCGATCCACTTTGCCATAAAAGTGGTCCCAGTGCGGATTCGCCACAAGATCACTTTTATGGGCGGCAGGAGAGGTGCCCCCTCCCGCCGCTTCCCGGTTGGTAAATGAAGGTGAACGGAAAACTCTGGACAGCCGCACTCCAAAGAAAATTTCTTGTGCCTTTTATTGAAAAATTGGGATCACACTGTACAAGCCATAGCAAAGTGATACAAACAAGAGCTGACGTGTTTCACACTACAGAAAGTGCTTACGCATAGCGCAACGATCACTAGAATGAGTATCAAATATATACTACTAGTTGTAGACCATGTGGCTGAATAATTGTTCAATTAGCTAAACAGCTGATGCACCAGCCCAATCAAGTTGGACTGATGACGTGAGGTCTCAACACATGTCAATTAGCAGTTAAACCCAGACTCAAAAACGAGATTGTATAATGTATAAGCAAATAGACAAATGTGCAAAAATTAATAAATGTGTATGTGAGTGCAACACATAATGCGCGAAAAGGAAACGTAAATAAGTGTAAAAAAAGGAGGGAAATATAAATGTGAATTAATCATATATAAATACAAATACATGATAATAAAAAAACTCCTTATTAGTGAAGATGTATAAAATGATTGAATGAAATAAACCGTGAGCGTGTCCATGTGCACATTTATGAATATGTGAATATATATATATATATATATATATATATATATATATATACACACACACACACACACACACACGAATAAATGAAAAAACAGGCTACAAGACAGTTCCAACTATAAATGAACTAATCCACTTATAAGAAACGGAGGGGAAAAAGAAGGGGAAAAAAGTCTATTAAAACGCATATAAAAAGGGAAAGACCCTGAGGTAAATTTTTTTTTTTTTTTTCAACATGTGTCAGGACCTCAAAGTACATGAATCGATGTACATGAATCCCCTTAAAAAACAATGTGAACATGATCCTAACGTGATCGTGAACTATGATCAAGCTCAAAATACAGGCTATTATCATAAAAGAAAACAAATATTTTCCCAATACAGAGCCAACATAATGCAACACATGTAAAATTGCATAAACACATATGCCCCGTACACACGGTCGGACTTTGTTCGGACATTCCGACAACAAAATCCTAGGATTTTTTTAGACGGATGTTGGCTCAAACTTGTCTTGCATACACACGGTCACACAAAGTTGTCGGAAAATCCGATCGTTCTAAACGCGGTGACGTAAAACACGTACGTCGGGACTATAAACGAGGCAGTGGCCAATAGCTTTCATCTCTTTATTTATTCTGAGCATGCGTGGCACTTTGTCCGTCGGATTTGTGTACACACGATCGGAATTTCCGACAACGGATTTTGTTGTCGGAAAATTTTATATCCTGCTCTCAAACTTTGTGTGTCGGAAAATCCGATGGATTTTGAAATGTGTGATGGAGCCTATACACAGTCGGAATTTCCGACAACAAGGTCCTATCACACATTTTCCGTCGGAAAATCCGACAGTGTGTACGCGGCATAAAACTTACGAGCATATAAAAACCTCTGCACATAGATCTATAATGTGCCTACAAAACAGATGTGCCCTCTAATCCCCATTTGACATGGACCTCATTTGAGTTAATCAATCTATTAGACTCTATGTGTGTGGGGAATGTTTATAATATTATAGGTGTTCCTAATCAGGAATGTTCCGTAAAGGAAAAAACAAAGGACAACTATCCATAAATGAAAAAAGATTTAGACGAGTGTGATCAATAATGATCAAACCCAATTGAATCAAAAAGGAATTGAACTCTCACAGGTTTGTTATAAAAGCTAAGAGCCATCCAAATATAAAAATCTTTAACCATTACATAAATGAGATGTTCAAATAAACTAGTAAATGGATGTATGGCAACTAAGCAATATGAATGAACATAATGCCACATCTCATTTATGTAATGGTTAAAGATTTTTATACTTGGATGGCTCTTAGCTTTTATAGTGAACCTGTGAGAGTTCAATTGTCAAATGGGGATTAGAGGGCACATCTGTTTTGTAGGCACATTATGGATCTATGTGCAGAGGTTTCTATATGCTCGTATGTTATTTGTTTATGCAATTTTACATGTGATTGTGTTGTATTACGTTGGCTCTGTATTGGGAAAATATTTGTTTTCTTTTATGATAATAGCCTGTATTTTGAGCTTGGTCATAGTTCACGATCACGTTAGGATCATGTTCACACTGTTTTTTAAGGGGATTCATGTACATCGGATTCATGCACTTTGAGGTCCTGACATATGTCTTGTTGAAAAAAAAAAAAAAAAAAAAAAAAAAAAAAAAGTTACCTTTATATGCGTTTTAATAGACTTTTTTCACTTTCTTTTTCCCCTCCATTTCTTATAAGTGGATGAGTTCATTTATAGTGTATACATCTACCACATACATAGCAAGGCAGGTGGGGGATGATATCGCATGATCTCTCATTATAGGTGGCTGGAGCTTAACCATTTGGAAGAGCTCCTCTGCCTATATATGGCCGTGGTACTATTAAATCGATGTTATTCGCCGATTCATATGTCCATGCCCATAGAATTCTATTTTTACATGTTTATATATTCATATACTTTATGCTGAGATTATGAGATAGTTCTATTCATTATCTGTTATAATTTTCCATCAGCATTTAGGGGGACCTTGTGCATGCATCAATGCATGAACACACACGCTACTTACATTCCTATTATTATTAGTTAGAACATGTAATTTATATTATCCATCAACATTTTATTATTCATAATAATTATTCACTTAATCACTTTTTTGTTTTCTATGTGTGCTTACCATTCAACATATGGATCCAATAAAGGCTTGGAACTGTCTTGTAGCCTGTTTTTTCATTTATTCATGTTTATATATAAGGTCACATATTTATAAATACGCACATGGACACGCTCACGGTTTATTTCATTCAATCATTTTATACATCTTCACTAATAAGGAGTTTTTTTATTATCATTTATTTGTATTTATATATTAAAGAGGAGTTCCATCCGAGGGCCAGTCAAAAAAAAAATTAAAAGTCAGCAGCTACAAATACTGCAGCTGCTGACTTTTAATTGGACACTTACCTGTCCCAGGGTCCAGCGTTGCGGGGGATCGAAGCCCCGCTCGTCTCTGGCTTCACAGCCTGGCACCCACTGCGCATGCGCGAGCGGCGCCGCGCGCCGTGATTGGCCGCTCAGTCACCTGGGACCTGTAATAGGTCCCAGATGATTGGCAGGAGGGAGGTAGCAGAGCTGAGCCCTTCCTGTGCTGAGGGGGAAGTGATGTCACCAGCCCAGGCACTGGAAGAGGCAGACTACGAGGGACTACCTAGCAACAGGCATTTAGAGGTAAGTAAAAAAAATTTTAAAAATATCCAATTTTTTTTTGTATTTTTTTTTAGGATTTTTTATGTATTTTTTTTTTTGGGTGGAACCCCACTTTAAGTCACAATTATATTTCCCTCTTTTTTTTACACTTATTTACGTTTCCTTTTCACGCATTATGTGTTGCACTCACATACACATTTATTAATTTGTGCACATTTGTCTATTTATTTGCTTACACATTATACGATCTCGTTTTTGAGTCTGGGTTTAACTGCTCAATGACATGTGTTGAGACCTCACGTCATCAGTCCAACTTGATTGGGTTGGTGCATCAGCGGTTTAGCTAATTGAACAATTATTCATCCACATGGTCTACAACTAGTAGTATATACTTGATACTCATTCTAGTGATCGTTAGTTATGAGTAAGCACTTTCTGTAGTGTGAAACGCATCAGCTCTTGTTTGTATCACTATGTTGTGGATTGTACAGTGTGATCCCAATTTTTCTTTTTGTTTTATTTGGAAGTTTGGATAAACAGACATTAGGTATAAAATGACATCAAAATATTGCATTAAAGTGATTGGTTGTATACAATGAAGGATGATATTTAACATTGTATAACAGATGTGGTTATATATAATGAACGAATGTTAATATATATAAATAAAGAAAAAAAAAAGTAAGATATAACATAGCATTCTCACAGGGTAATGAGAGGAGATGATAATATTATGTTAAAGACAGTTAGGTTGGGTTCCAATAGGCCCATTTCTTTTTGTGAATATGGATAGTATCATTAAGGGTGTGATAAATCCACTCAGATAGTCTAAGGAGTTCCATTCTATTTATTACTTGTTGCCATGACAAATTAGTGGATTTCCAATTATAGGCCGTCATCCAGTGTATGGAACTGCACAGGGAGTGGAACAGTCTCAGAAAGGGGGTAGGTATGTCTGGTATATTAGCATACAGCAAGAATATCTGAGGGGAAAGGGTGATTTTTTTTCTTGAGGATTGTTCTATTAAATCAGATGCTTTGTGCCATATACTGTTTATATGGCTGCAGCTCCAAAAAATGTGTAAGAGGGTACCGGAATCCGAGCATCCCCTAAAACAATTGGGGGAGATGGATGGGTAGAAAGTGTGAAGTTTTGAGGGGGTAAGGTACCATCTAGAAAAAAATTTTATTGGAGTTTCTCTAAAGGTGATAGCTCTATTACATTTGCGTAAATTTTCTGACATGGAGTGCCAATCCTCAACATTAATCGAGACATCCATATCCTCTTCCCATTTGAGCATTTGAGTAGATTTATCTGGTACTCCAACACAATTAATACAATTATACAACCTGGAGATAAGGCCTCTGTCTCTAGAGGATAAAATACATATATGTTCAAAGGTTGTGTATGAAGGGTGTGTTTTTAGTGCAAAATATTTAGCATAGAAGGATTTGATTTGCTGGTATCTTGGGAATTCATCAGCAGGTAAATTGTGTGTGGCTTGAAGTTCGGGGAATGAGATAAATTCCCATTTTTGCTGAAGAGATCTCAGTGTAATTAATTTTTTGTCAATCCAGGTAGAGAAAGATTGTCTGTTATTATAGGCACATATGAATCTAGGATCACCTAAAAAGGAGGCTAAAGGTGGTGTGTCTGAGGAGAGTTTGTAAATGTCTTTATATTTAGTCCATAACTGATAAAATTGAGCTATTATAATGTTTTGTTTCATAAGTCTACTATATGAGATAGAGTTGGACCATAGAATTCCCTGTAAATGGAATGGGAGGATTGAGATGGATTCAAACAACTTCCATGGGGTGTTTATTGAGGGAGTGAACCATTGGGTAAGTTGTGTAAGTCTTGAGGCTAGATAATAAAGCCACAAATTTGGAAGGCCTAAGCCACCCATAGTATGTGGTCTATGCATTAATGCATAACTGCATCTTGGTTTTTTATCTGCCCATATGAATTTGTTGATTTCTCTTTGAAGGGAAGTCAGTTTAGATTTGGGAACATTGATAGGTAGGGCACGAAAATAGTACAGAAGTTTAGGAAGAATCGTCATCTTGATAGCACATATTCTACCAAGGAAGGAGATATGAAAGGAAGACCGTGATTTTAGGAGGGATGTGATGTGTGAAAACAATGGGATATAATTAGACTTATACAAAAGGTTGTGAGATGAGGAAATTGTGACACCTAGGTATTTGAATGAGCTGGAACACCAATCAAATGGAAAATTTTTTAATAGGGATTGGAGATTTTGGGAATAATTAATTGGTAAGGCAGAACATTTATTGGAATTGATTTTGAGGCCTGAGAAGATTTAAGTTCTTTTAGGAGGGATGGAATAGAAGTGAGGGGGTCTGTGAGGAATAGAAGAGCATCATCTGCGTATAGGCTGAGTTTGAATTCTCCATCACCCTTAGTGTAGCCTTTTATATCAATGCTATTCCTAATCTTGTGGGCTAAAGGTTCAATTGCCAAAGCGAACAATAGAGGTGAAAGGGGGCATCCCTGTCTGGTGCCTCTACTGAGGGGAAAAAAAAAAAATCAGAGTTATGTCCTGGGAGTCTAATTCTAGTTTGAGGGTTGTGGTAGAGTGCATTAAAACTTTGTAAGAATTTTTCTGAAATTCCGTATTTGGGTAATAGATAATTTAGATATGACCAGCTAACGCTGTCAAACGCCTTATGAATATCTAGACTGAGAAGGCATAATTTGTGGGAGGTTAGGTTGGCATCTTGGATAATATTGGTAACTAGTCTAGTATTATCGAATATCTGTCGGGCGGGGATAAAACCGGTTTGGTCTATATGTACTAGATTAGTAATGACTGCTGCTAGTCTGTCTGAGAGTAATCTACCAAAAATTTTAAGGTCATTGTTAAGGACTGATATAGGTCGGTAGTTTTGGGGTAGAGAATGGTCTTTAAGTGGTTTGGGAATAAGGGAAAGGTTTGCTAGAAGCATTTTATCTGGGAAATGATTACCATTGAGAATATGGTTAAAGAGTTTGGATAGATATGGGGTTAGGAGGGAGGAATATTTTTTATAGTATGAAGATGAGAAGCCATCTGGGCCAGGGGCAGTAGATGTTTTAAGAGATTTAATAATTTTGCTTATTTCTGCTTCTGTGCATGGTGCGTTAAGGGATTCTATTTGAGGAGCATTAAGAGTAGGTAGTTGAATGTTGTCTAGCCATGATTTAGAATGTTGGTCAAGAGATGGTTGTGGGCTACAAAGTAAGTCTTTATAGAAGGAGGAAAAGATTTCCAGCACCCCTTGCGGATGAGTGATCATATTTCCAGAATGATCTCTAAGCTTATATGTATGAGGGGGTTTATGATCATGGTTGAGTTTTTTGGCGAACATGGCAGAAGGGGAGTTACTGTGTAGTAAGAATTTAGCTTTTGAGAATCTTAAGGATTTTTCTGTGTTTGCTGATAATATTTGATCTAGAGCTTTGCGTTTATCTTGAATTTGTTTTGTGATTTCTTGGGTGGAGTTTTGTTGTAACTTATTGTAGAGAAGGTTTAGATCTCTGGTAAGATTTTTAATGTTTGTGAGTTTTTCTCTGTTTCTTTTGGCAGCTATGCTGATTAGATGGCCACGTAGAACTGCTTTGTGTGCTGTCCAGAGAGTTGTGGGGGAGATATCATCAATAGCGTTTTGAAATAGTTTTCAATGTGTGAAGAGATAGTTTGTGTTATTAAAGGGTCAGTTAGAATAGAATTGTTTAGTCGCCAATTGTAGGGGGAAGGAGAGAGACCTATGTGAGATGTTTCAAAGTAGGTAATATCATGGTCAGACCAGGGGCAGGGATGGATTAGGGCATTGGAAGAATTAGCCAATAATATGGGTGTACAAAAGATATAATCCAGTCTAGCATAGACGTCGTGGGGATAAGAATAGTGTGTATAGGCTCTAAGCCCTACATTGTGGGATCTCCATGAGTCTATAAGTTGAAAATTATTTAAATAACGGTTTATAGACTTGGAGAATGCTTTAGAAGAGGGAGAAGTTTTACTTCTGTCTAGGGTTGGGTGTGCAGTTAGGTTAAAATCGCCCCCTAGGATTATATGGAGGTGAGCTGTATTGGTCAAGCTTATCAAAGAAATTTGTGAAAAAGGTAGATTGAGATTCGTTTGGAGCATAGACTGAAGCTAATGTTATTGCTTTATTATCAACAAGACCTTTGATGATGATATATCTACTATCAACATCTTTATATATGTTTTGTATGTCTAGGATAATGGTGTTGCGTATAAATATGGCTACACCTCGAGTTTTATTGTGGAAGGTGGTGTAATAAAACTGATTGTATGTCTTGTCAAAATAATTGGGGTGGTTATTGGATGAAACGTGGGTTTCCTGCATGAGGATAATATCTACTCCCAATCTTTTATAGTGTTGGAAGGCTTTTTTACGTTTGTGGGGTGAGTTAAAGCCCTGGACGTTATGTGATATTACTCTAAGTACCATTATATGTGAGTGGGGTAATAAGCTTATGAATAGAATCCAACTTGAGAGTGAGATGTGCTATATACCAAAATATTTTTGGTGTGTGTTTGGTAAGTGAAATATTAATGTTTCTGGAATAGAGGGGAGAGAAGTAATGTGAGAATACAAGGAATATTATGTATAGTAAAACATACCATGAGAGTGATGTGCCATAATAAGAGCATTTATACCAACATTCAGATCTTTGTGGTCGTAAGATGACATGAAAACTTCCATTTTTTAACAAAAATATGTTTTTTGCCTTAAGGGCAATAAAATTGTGAAAGAACAAAATATAAAATAGTAACAAAGGGACAAGAAACATCCTGTCACTAATAAATGAATTAACTTCGAGAGGACAATACAGTCCTAGTCCTGCGAGTGCCACCAGGCGCAACAACAAAAATCAGTGGTGTCGCAACTGATAACACAAGCAGGATGGGGGACAATCCAGCGGCGGCGGATGTCACAGGCCTTAATACTGAGATCATTTAAAGTTTTAAATTCAAAACCATATAAAAGTAACCAGGGGGGGAAATGAAAATTGCAAAGAATGGGGGGGGGGGGGGGAGGGGGGGAAGGGGTAAGGTACCAGATGGGAGGCAATGTTGTCACCTCCCGTCTCAATGATGTGTATGAGAGATATCAAATAACTTATAACTCTAAACGAGGGAGGAGGTTTAAAGTGAAAGTCTGTTTAGACAAACAAAATGAAAAAATAAAGAAAATCCCTCTCTCTTCTTCCCTTTTCCTCTTCTTTCCTTTATCCCAAATTCTGAGGGGGATATGTGTTGCTGGGGACTTCGACATCGTCCGGGAGGAAAAGAAATAAAAAATTTTCCTGTGGGAAGAGGAAGGGTCTTGGGATTCCGATTCAAGAGGAAGAGTAATTCAAGATGCCAATTGGACAAGGACAAACTTGGTGGCAGTCAATTGGATCATGTCGTGTGAGCGTGAAAAAAAAAAAAAAAAAAAAAAAAAAAAAAAAAAAACACTGTCAACACTACGAGAGGGAAAAAAAAAAAAAAAGTTTTTTCCTATACAACAGAAAGTTGTAAATGTGTTGTATGTGGTCATGAGGGGTCCTCTTGAAATGGTTGACGCCATCTTCTTTGGTTGTTTGCGATTCGTCTGGAGGAAGGAGTGGACCAGATCGGGGAAGGTCTAGGAGATAATGGGAATCTGTTGGGTGGTTCTGGGTCTAGAAGGCCCAACTTTACAAGCAGTTCCTTGCCTTCAATAATATTGTAGACTGTGTATGTGGATCCGTTGTATGGGATAGTGAGCTTGAATGGAAAGCCCCATCTATATTTTATTCTTGCTGCTTGTAAGATGCTAGTGACATCTTTCATCCTGCGTCTTCCATCTAGTGTAGCAGGGGAGATATACAAATGCTTTGGAGAGGGGAAATGTGTACTCACTGATCCCAGCATTAGATGAGAGACTGGATGGGATGGATGCAGATTTCCTTGAGGCCGCCTGTGAGCTGGCGCCGGCACCATCTTGGGACATTCTCCTGTGCTTTCTGTCTGCAGCGTCCAGCAGAAAGTTAGTTAAGTGGTGTTTGGAGCGATTAAAATGTCCCGATTCTCTTCCAGGCATGGACCGCAGTGTACTCTAGCAGATGGTGTCACTTTCGCCTGGGTATGAGCGATGTAGCCCTGGTGTTTTAGGCCTGTGATAACCGGGACCGACGGAGCTGTGATCACCCACGTCCATTCCGCATCGCGCCGCCGTGATCCCAATTTTTCAATAAAAAGGCACAAGAAATTTTCTTTGGAGTGCGGCTGCCCAGAGTTTTCCCATTCACCCTCATTTGCTATATGCATTAGCCAGCACCTGGGGCTCTTCAATTCTAGAGGAAAAGTTTGTTTCGGCTGACCTACCTGGAGCGGTGGTCTCTCTCTCTATCTGGATTTCTGGACTTGCGCTTCCTGGTTGTTTCCGCTGCTTAACAGAGCCGTCAGTAGTGGTGGAAACGATCCGATCCCCGGGATGGGTGGGCAGGAAGCGACATTAAACATCACCTCTGGCCTTAAAGGGCCCATTTTTTTTAATGAAAAAAAAAAGCTTTGCTTTTAAGTGTAAATGTGAGATCTGAGGTCTTTTTGACATTATTTCTATTACAAGGGATGTTTACATTCCTTGTAATAGGAATAAAGGTGATCAAAAATTATTTTTTTTAAAAGGGACAGTGTAAAAATAAAAAGTAAAATAAATAAGAAAAAAAAAAAAAATTGTAAGCGTCCAGTCCCTCCGAGCTTGCGCGCAGAAGTGATTGCATACGTAAGTCGTGCCCACATATGTAAACTGTGTTCAAAGCACACGCGAGGTATCGCCAAGATTGTTAGAGCGAGAGCAATAATTCTAGCTCAAGACCTTCTCTGTAACTCAAAACTGGTAACCTGTAGAAATTTTTAAACATCACCTATGGAGATTGTTAAGTACCAAAGTTTGTCACCATTTCACGCATGGGCGCAATTTTGAAGCATGACATGTTAGGTTCCAATTTACTCGGTATAACATTATCTTTCTCATCATAGAAAAATTTGGACCAACTTTACTGTTTTCTTATTTTTTAATTCTAAAAAGTGTATTTTTTCCAAAACAATTGCATTTGTAAGACCGCTGCGCAAATACACTGTGATATAAAGTATTGCAACGATCTCCATTTTATTCTCTAGGGTCTCTGCTAAAAATATATTATATATATATATATATATATATATATATATATATATATATATATATATATATTATATGTTTGGGGGTTCTAAGTAATTTTCTAGCAAAAAATATTGATTTTAACTTGTAAACAACAAGTGTCAGAAATAGGTTTGTTCCTTAACGTATTAAAATTGCACTTACAATCATGCAAGAAATGTATAGCATATAAAATCACTGTGTTCGAGATGCTCTGCGTTCCATGGACCAGAACTGGAAGTGACCTAATGATGCAAGAGTCTCCACCCTGGACAATCATGCCCTTCTTACATGATTGTAAGTACAATGTTAATAATTTTTAAATAAATTATACGGATTTACACTATGAGGTTTGCCTCTGTCCATTTACTCTGCACAAGCCTATCATTGATGAGTGTATAAAAGACCGAAGAAAGGAGAGAGGAATCCATGCTATTGCCAAGGACCCTAGGTGTATACACACAGTGCTTTCTACCCCCCTGAGGGGTCATTATTATGGTGAGTGCAGTCCTGGAGGGGGACATAGCATTTTTAAATGCACTTGCTTTCAAAGACTTTAAGTTGTTCTATGGATTTTTCACGTTATCTTTTATGAATGCAGCTCTATTTTTATTTATTTATACATGATAGAAGTTATATTTATTATTTGGGAAGAATAATCAATATAAGTAATATTGGCACTATAGCACTTTATTATTAGCACCACGTTTTGGTATTTAGTGTATGCACATATTTGTGAGTATTGTTGGTACCCCATAGGAGAGGACATGTATTAGGTTTTCTGGTTTTTGTTTTTTCATTTTCTTTTACCCACCCTGAGGGGATTCCTGGGGGGGGGGTTATAGTTCTATCACTTATTTTTATACATACTTTATTCACTTTCAATCACATACCGGGGTTGTTCACATGGCATACCCAAGAGAGGGAGGTGTATTATAGTTCACCTGAGTGAAGTATTACATCATTTTTTGTGAGCGCTACACCAACATCAATCATATATTAGTTATTCTACTCACTGGTAGAATTCTCGGTGCAGGCAGCTGCTACTTATTTTTCATTCCATAGCGCTGAATTGGTTTTTACTTGAATAACCCGGTTAACATAGTTATGCAATTTCAAGTTACAGCTTAGGCAGCACATGGAAATCAAAGACACTGAGCAGCAGCCCTGACGCTCACAGTCTCCACAACATATCTGTTTACAGACCTCTCAAAGTTTCCTTCTCCAGGACCCACCAAGCTCAGTTGATAATCCAATACAGTTCCTTAAAAAATTATTCATACCCCTTGAAATTTTCCACATTTTGTCATGTTACAACCAAAAACATAAATGTATTTTATTGGGATTTTATATGATAAACCAACACAAAGTGGCACATAATTGTGAAGTGGAATGAAAATGATAAATAGTTTTCAATATTCTTTACAAATGAATATGTGAAAAGTGTGGCATGCACTTGTATGCAGCCTCCCCCCCCCCCCCCCGAATACTTTGTAGAACCACCTTTCGCTGCAATTACAGCTTTGCACATCTAAAGAGTGAATTTTTTGCCCATTCTTCTTTGCAAAATAGCTCAAGCTCTGTCAGATTGGATGGAGAGTGTCTGAACAGCAATTTTCAAGTCTCGCCACAGGTTCTCAATTGTATTTAGGACTGGACTTTGACTGGGCCATTTTAACGCATGAATATGGTTTGATTTAAACCAGGGGTAGGCAATCTGGGGCCCTCTAGCTGTTGCAGAACTACAAGTCCCATCATGCCTCTGGGAGTAATTGTAACTGCCAGCCTTGCAATGCCTAATGTGCTGTCCAGTCCCCTCCCCTCCAGTCCCCTCTGGGAAGGGGACTGGACGGCGCCAGAGGCAGCTGGTCTGTCATATGGAGTAGGAGCACACAATCTCATCCACGGCTTGGCGATATTAAGGCATGCTATAGAGTGGTGCACTAACGCACCAGACCCATGTGAGTACCCTATGATAGGGCTTTGTTTGCATTAAATAAAATCTTCTAAAACGTTATTACACTATGGAAGTCTCTTTTTGATATTTATATATGAGGATACCACATCTTTGAGCAGCATTTGGACCTTGCAACCTGACCTGGAATCCGTTTTGATAATTCAAAAGCGTGTACTGACCAAACTTAATTGCAAGGTCACACGCTCTGAGGTGAGCGACCATTACCTTGGGTTGGGGAGCACCTGAGTGTAATCACTGCTGAAGATCGCTATATTCACAGTCACCTATCAAGTCACATTTATTATCTTTGTATTAAGGACGCTGAAAACTGACCCTGGATGTTCAGAGTATGACGGACTTATATGGACCTGAGTACTTTATGGATCACTTTTGTATCAATATTTATATTTTATGAAATGTGTGTATATTCACGCTATATGATGTTGTAAGTTGTATGACGACAACAGCCGCTTATATATATATTTTTTATTCTTGGGATTGAATTTATAGGCACATCACTTTAGTTAAATAAATAAAATTGTTAACTGTATGCTAGACATGCCACCACTAGTCCAGTCTAGAAAATGTCAAGGGCAGATTCCAAGGGAGGTAAGGGGTCCAAAGCTGCCACTGCCCAACACAATGATTGCTCACCCTATGGTGGGACTGAGCACACAAAAGCAGAGAGACAGACACATTGTGCCATATCTACTACGCCATTTAGGGTACATTCTCCAGAAAGAACTTAAATTAAATATTTTCTAGTACTTCAAACCTTTTAGAGGTGGTAATGTTTCCTACACAACCCGCAGAAAAAGAAAAAAAAAAGGCTGGTGTTGGGTGCTATGAACTGAACATTTCATAAAAAAACTGAAAATGTATTATCAAATACATACTGTAATTTTCCTTTCCTGATGGACTCCATGGCAGTCTACATGTGGGTTAACCCCACCTCCTCTCCAAAACTATAGGACCCCACTCCCATAAATTTGAGCTCACAGCCAGAGACTGCGTTCCGTAACTAGCCAACTCTTGACCAACGTGTGGGAACTCCGTCTGCTATGGAGTGTCAGGAAAGGGTCCGTCCGCTGGTAAGATCTATCATTTGGTGTGCAGTACTGAGGTCCACCAGCAGGTGTCTCCTGGCAGTTTGGAACTGTAAGGAGAGTCTTTCCCTGCTGGTGTTATGTCATCATTGGGCCGCAGTACTGACATCCACCAGCGGATGGATCCTGGCAGTATGGAGCAGGCAACACTCCCTGCGCTCAGGTGTTACATGAGGACAATCACTGGCAGTCCCATAAATACCCGGCAAGCCCTCACATGCTTGCCTTGGTATCTTTCTTCCTTGCGCCACTGACCTGTACCTGCGACCTGTAACTTGTATCTGAACCTGAGCCTGAGCCTACACCTGAGCCTGTACCCGATCCCATCCTGATCCTGTCCCTCCTGTGTTCCAGTTCCCTTGTAAGCCTGATCCCATCCATTATTTCCCTCTCCTATCCTGCCCTTGTTAAGTTGCTGATCCCCTGTGTATGACCCTGGCCTGGCTAATGTGTTTGATTTCGGTACTTCCCTTTGGCTGTATATATTATCTGTTGTCTGTGGGTTTCTGTTGGTTGGTTGAGCACTATTTGTATTTGGTGTGTTTACTTATTTATATCACTTATCTTAAATAAACATTATTCTTATTCACTTTACATGCGTTTTGGTTTCCTCTTTGCAGTCCACACAATCTGGTCACACCTGTTCGTGACACTATACCGAGGCCAGTCTCTGACCAGAAGTGGCTGCACAGGGGAACCATCTCGGTTCTTTTTCACGTTGCTGGGATGAATTCCGATATAATTGTTTATTATGCTCTGCTGGCAACAGAGAGTTCTGAATATCTCCGCCAGACATTGAAAGGGTGGTCCAGTGATCAGCTGCTGGAGATTATCCGTTTAGCTCACTCTGTGGTCGATCAGGGCAGTATACTATTTGAGGATGTTCAGCCTTTGATTGGAATGTGTACAGAGCTGGCTCTGCCCTGTATTCCAAAAGGGCCATGATGACTTTTCTCTCTCTTCAGCATTAACCAGGTTGCGTCCTTAGTATGGCTGTTGGAGGATGACACTGCATCCTTTTTGGAGCACTATTCAGTTTGTCCCAAACAGTTGTTGAAAGATTGTATAGATGAAGTGCAGTCCCTGGTCAGGCAAAGGGTATGTGAGCCCACTTTTGTGCTACCTGTACTTCAGGCATGGTCAGACCTGTTATGCCCAGCTTCTGTCAGCTCTCCACAACCCAGACCTGCTACTAAACACCTGCCTGCTCAGATGTCCTTTCTCCCATCACCCCTGGCAACCTCAGCTAGAGTTCAATATACCCTGCTCCCCACCAAGTATCAATACCCTGTTTCTACTTCCTGCACCTATCCTGCCTTTTCTTCCCGGCGACCGAACGCACATATGCGTACTCGGCTTTCCGGGGTTATACCGGGATGATGCCCGCAGCTGCAGGCATCATCCCAGTACCGTTGTTTTCAGCGGGCGATCGGCTACCCGAGTATAACAACCGATGCGGCTAAAAGTCGCTCGGCTGTTATACCGGAGGAGCGGGAGGGGACATCCCCCCCCCCCCCTCCCGCCGCTGTTACCGGGCCTCCCGTGCGATCGGGAGGCCCGGTGTCCATTCAGGAATCTCCGGCAGCTGGGGGCGGGCTGGAACGAAGCTGTGAGCGGCTTCGTTCCAGCCTTCTAATTGTAAACGTGGAAGCAACGTCATGACGTCACTTCCCGTTTACTCGGCTGCCAATGGCGCCGAATTTAAAAAAGTATACAGTATTCAGAATCGCCGTTTTCGGCGATCTGAATACTTTGAAGTGTAAAGGAGGGATGGGGGGTCTTTTAGACCCCCCATCCCTCCATAAAGAGTACCTGTCACCACCTATTTCTGTCATAAGGGATGTTTACATTGCTTGTGACAGCAATAAAAGTAATTAAAAAAAAAAAAAATTTTTAAACACAATTTATAAAAGTACAAAAATAAAAAAAAAAAAAAATTTTTTGAAGCGCCCCCGTCCCCGCGAGCTCGCGCAGCGAAGAAAACGCATACAGAAGTCGCGCCCGCATATGTAAACGGTGTTCAAACCACACATGTGAGGTATCACCGCGATCGTCAGAGCGAGAGCAATAATTCTAGCCCTAGACCTCCTCTGTAGCTCAAACCTGGTAACCGTAAAAAATTTTTAAAGCGTCGCCTATGGAAATTCATAGGTACCGTAGTTCGTTGCCATTTCACGAGTGCGTGCAATTATAAAGGGTGACATGTTTGGTATCTATTTACTCGGCGTAACATCATCTTTCACATTATACAAAAAAATTGGGGTAACTTTACTGTTTGGATTTTTTAAAATTCATGAAAGTGTCACTTTTCCAAAAATTTGCGTTTAAAACACCGCTGCACAAATACCGTGTGATAAAAAATATTGCAACAATCGCCATTTTATTCTCTAGACTCTCTTCTAAAAAAATATATATAATGTTTGGGGGTTCTAAGTAATTTTCTAGCAAAAAATACGGATTTTAACTTGTAAACACCAAATTTCAAAAATAGGCTTAGTCATGAAAGGGTTAACCCACCTGCCTCTTCTCTACTACCTGCAACTTCCCCACAAAACTTCCTCTGGCCGCTGTTCCCCCTTCCTTGCCATATCCCAGCCCTTCGTTTCAGTATGCCTCACCTCCTATCTACAGTCCTACAGCCACCTACAGATCTCCAGCAGTTAAGCCAAAGAAGAAACAGAAGTTCTTTCCCACTCACACGATCCTGCCAGTAACCCAACTTGCTTCCACACCAACCAACCTGCTCCAGTCCGCTTGCATGCCAGCTGAACCTGATAACCCATCTGATTCTGCCAAAGCTCTGCCTGCTATCCAGCCAGAGTCTCCGCCTGAAGTTCCTGTGCCCCAATCGGATGTTCCTGTGTCCATGTTCCACTCTGATGTTTCAATGCCTGCTGACCAGTCTGATGTGCCTACCATTCAACCTGTTGTGCCAGTGTTCACTGTCCAGCCTGATTTGCCAGTGTCTGCTACTCAGCCTTTTGTGCCAATGCCTGCTGTCCAGTTTGAGGTCTCAGTGCCTGCTGCTCAGCCTGACATTTCAGTGTCCATGTTCCAGTCTGACGCTCCAGTGACTACCGTCCAGTCCAATGTACCTGTTGTTCAGCCTGTTGTGCCAGTACCTGCTGTTCTGCCAGCGCCTGTGCCTTCTGCCCAGTCTGTAGTTCCAGTACCAGCTGCCCGGTCTGATGTCTCGGTGCCCGCTGTCCAGTCCAATGTGCCTGCCTTCCAGCCCGATGTGCCCGCTTTCCAGTCTGATGTCTCGGTGCCTGCCTTCCAGCCTGTTGTCTAGGTGCCTGCCTTCCAGCCTGTTGTCTAGGTGCCTGCCTTCCAGCCTGATGTCTCGGTGCCTGCCTTCCAGCCTGTTGTCTAGGTGCCTGCCTTCCAGCCTGTTGTCTAGGTGCCTGCCTTCCAGCCTGATGTCTCGGTGCCTGCCTTCCAGCCTGATGTCTCGGTGCCTGCCTTCCAGCCTGATGTCTCGGTGCCTGCCTTCCAGCCTGATGTCTCGGTGCCTGCCTTCCAGCCTGATGTCTCGGTGCCTGCCTTCCAGCCTGATGTCTCGGTGCCTGCCTTCCAGCCTGATGTCTCGGAGCCTGCCTTCCAGCCTGATGTCTTGGTGCCTGCTTTCCAGTCTGATGTGCCCGCTTTCCAGTCTGATGTCTCGGTCCCTGCCTTCCAGCCTGATGTCTTGGTGCCTGCCTTCCAACCTGATGTCTCGTTGCCCGCCTTCCAGCCTGATGTCTTGATATTGGTGCCCCAGTCTGTCAAACCGATGCCCGTTACTCTGCTTGCCGAGTCAGTGCCTGTTACACAGCTTGCCAGTAGGGAGCCCGCTACCCAACTCAATGACCCAGAGCCCGTTGTCTGTCCTGATGTGCCCGCTGTCTGCCCGAATGTGCCCGCTGTCTGCCCGAATGTGCCTGATGACCAGCCTGAAGTACTCTCTTCCATTGTTCTGCTCGATGCCATAGACTATGGACAATTAAAACTACTTGGAGCGTCCGGAGGCCGCTCCTTTAAGGGGGGGGGGGGGGTACTGTCAGGAAAGGGTCCATCAGCTGGTAAGATCTATCATTTGGTATGCAGTACTGAGGTCCACCAGCAGGTGTCTCCTGGCAGTTTGGAACTGTCAGGAGAGTCTTTCCCTGCTGGTGTTATGTCATCATTAGGCCGCAGTACTGACATCCACCAGCGGATGGATCCTGGCAGTATGGAGCAGACAACACTCCCTGCGCTCAGGTGTTACATGAGAACAATCACTGGCAGTCCCATAAATACCCGGCAAGCCCTCACATGCTTGCCTTGGTATCATTCTTCCTTGCGCCCTGACCTGTACCTGCGACCTGTATCCTGTATCCTGTATCCTGGACCCTGTATCTGAACCTGAGCCTGCACCCGATCCCATCCTGATCCTGTCCCTCCTGTGTTTGAGTTCCCTTGTAAGCCTGATCCCATCCATTATCTCCCTCTCCTATCCTGCCCTTGTTCAGTTGCTGATCCTCTGTGTATGACCCTGGCCTGGCTAACGTGTTTGATTATGGTAGTTCCCTTTGGCTGTATATATTATCTGTTGTCTGTGGGTTTCTGTTGGTTGAGCACTATTTGTATTTGGGGTGTTTACTTATTTATATCACTTATCTTAAATAAACATTATTCTTATTCACTTTACACGCGTTTTGGTTTCCTCTTTGCAGTCCACACAATCTGGTCACACCTGTTCATGAGATGGAGTCAATCAGGAAAGGAAAATTACAGTAAGTATTTGATAATAAATTTTCAGTTTTCCTGACAGACTCCATGGCAGTCTACGTGTAGGAAATAACTAGCCAAACCCCACGGGTGGGTATGCTGAACAAAAATAAATTAAATTTGTCCCATCAACCGACAGGATTCTTAAACCAAAGTTTACAGAAGATAGAGAAGCAGGCTCTATGCAATAGTGTGAAATAAAAGGTATTAATTTCCAATATCGAGTCGCTCTATATTTTCATAAAGTGAATCTGTGCAAGGAGTTAATCTAATTCAACCCTTCTAAAGTGAAAACATGCACTTACATTTATAAAGATAAATTCATGCAGTATAAAAATACCGAGCCGGCCAGCTCTCGATTACAGCCCGTGGTTCCGGGACTTGCATGAACGCAGTGACGTCAGCATGTCGCTCCACCCTACGCATTTCGTCACAGCTGACATCGTCAAGGGGCACCATGTATGTGCAATACTTTTTTTTACTTATTAAAGTCACCCGAAGATTTTATGCTATGGAAGCTTTTATTTTCTTATGGGGATTATCCGGCAAAGTGTACCTGTAAAGGATATAACTGGGAAGACGCTGAGATCTTGGTTGGGTATATAAAAGGCCCGGGCTGGGTATTAGGCCAGAAGCGCATGTGATCTCCTGTTATAAGAGATCAATAAGAGTTGGTAAGCGGCAGTGTGTGTGGAGGTGGAAGGCACATCTTTTTCTCATCACTATTCCCGGGTGCATTGTGTGCTGATTTCACATTGGAGATCTGTTAGCAATGGAATGGACTGTGTACAGTGTGCAGATTGATTACATTTATTTACGATTTTCACTTTAGAGGGGTTGAATTAGATTAACTTATTGCACAGATTCACTTTATGAAAATATAGTGTGACTTGATATTGGAAATTTTTGATTGATGTGTGTATCTCGCAAGAAGTCGCAGCTGTTTTTCTATACTTTTTTCAATTTTCAATATAATTCACAATTTATTTGACATAATAATTTAGGACAGTGTAGTAATTCTTTTTTTAACTATTTTGATATAAAAAGTATTAATGGAGGCCCGCGAGGCCGCTTTGCAGATGACATCTGGAGCCACATGCCGGGCTGCTGCCCACAAAGCCGCCATACCCCTGGTCGAATGTGCTGTCACCGCCTCTGGAGGAGCCAAGCCCTTAGCCCTATAAGCCTGCTGAATGGATTGGATGATCCAGGCCGCAATCTTTCTGATCCAAGCTCACTTCCCTTTGTTATTGCCAGAGTGCAGTATAAACAGGTAGTCAGAATATCTAAAAGGAGGAGTAAGCAGATATTCCTTCAGTATTTCACCTACATCAAGAGGGTGAACTTCAGTGGACCCTGGGGCCCTGAATGTAGGTAGGACAATTTCTTGGTTCTCATGGAACACTGAGGTAACGTTTGGATTTGACCTGAGCATAGGGGTGAGGACCACCTGGTCTGGGAAGAAAGTCAGGAATGGTTCTTTGTGACACAAGAACCCGATCTCAGAAACCTTTTGGCCGAAGTGATGGCTATTAGGAAGGCAACTTTTGCAGAAAGGTCTTTGATAGAAAGCAAACTGGATCCCGCGGTACTGAGTCCAGTCAGTGAGTCAAGAACAAGGGGAAGATCCCATTTGGGGAATCTTGGCCTTCTTTGGGACCTGAGTCTTGCTGCCCCACAGAAGAACTGCCGGCTTAGAGGGTGAACAGCCCATGATGTTCCAGGGGAGGCCGACAAGGCTGAGATTTGGACCTTGAGAGAGCTGAGGATATCCTGGATACCTGGGTCTCTGAACGATTCAACAAACTTGGCCCATACTCTCCCATAGACCTTATTCGCACTTGCCTTTCTCAAGCTCAGGGTGGAAATCTCTCAAGGCGCACCCAAGGGTTTCCAGCCTCTCCCTCTCAAGAACCAGACCATCAATCTCATTAATGCCGGGCAAGGGTGCAGGACTGCCCCCTGAGAAAGAAGGTCTGGCCTGAGAGGGAGAGGAACTGGGTCCCAGAAGCTGAGCTGGATCAGGAGGCCTGTTCCTTGGCCTGTTCCACCAGTAAGGTGCTATCACCACCACCTCGACTGCTTCCGCTTGGAGTCTCTGTAAAAATCTGAGGGGAACGGGGAAAAGGCATATGCCCTGTAGAAGCTCCACAGGTCTGCCAGGGCATCTATTCCGAAGGCCTGGCTGCAACGGCCCCGAGTGTAATACTTCCTGATTTTGAAGTTGCAGAAGGATATAAAAAGATCTACTTCGGGATTGACTCCCAAGGACAGGATCCACTCGAACGTCCCCACATGAAGGGACCACTCGTTGTCTAACTGTATGCGGGACAGGAAGTCCGCTTAGACATTCTGGACTCCGGGGAGGAAGACTGCTGATATATTGGCCAGTTTTTGGGCCCAGGACATGATGTGCTCGACTTCTTGGAGCAAGATGGAGCTCCGGGTGCCCCCTTGCCTCTTCACATTGGAGACCGCCGTGTCGCTGTCCATTCTCAATAAAACTGGTTGCCCTTTCAGGAGATGAGCAAAGGCTTGAAGGGCACACTAGGCTGCCCGTAGTTCCAGGACATTTGAGCCCGGATTGTGAAGATGGGCATCCCATCTTCCTTGTGCAAGTTCTGACCCGCAAAGGGCTCCCCAACCCACACCATTGCTGGAGAAACCCTGTCTGGAAAGGGTGTAACCTCCACAGAGACCATCTGACCATGGGGGTTGTAGAGACCCCTGTGAGGGCCTCAGGTGTGAGGAGCTCAAGGCCCAGAGTATTGTCTCTCGAATGCCTGGGATTTTCTCTACTGGGAGAGAGATGGTACTTTTCACCATGTCGAACTGGGCTCCTAAGTATATCAGGCACTGGACTGGTTACAGATGGCTTTTCTCCAGGTTTAGGAGCCAGCCGAATTCAAGCAGTGTGGTGATAACCTGCTCCCTGTGGATCGACAGCTGCTTCTTGTCTTGGGATAGTAGCAGGAGGTCCTCGAGATAGTGGTACAAGTGTATCCCTTTGGTTCTGATGAGGGCCATCACGGCCAGAAGAACTTTCGAAAAGACTCATGAGAGAGGCAGGTGAACTGTAGGTGTTCTTGCCCGACCCTGAGCCGGAGGTATTTGTGGAATTCTTCTGCCACAGGCACATGGAAATAGGCATCTTTTAAGTCGATTGAGATTAGCCAATCGCCTGGCTGCACGGCTTGCTGGATGGTACATAGAGTCTCCATTTTGAACCTTTCGTTTTTTATAAATTTGTTTAGATAAGTTAGGTCTATCACGGGGTGCCATGAACCGTTTTTCTTTTGCACTAAGAAGAGAGGGGAGTATACCCTGTTGAACTCTTCGCCTTTTAGTACAGGCACCATTGCTCCCTGTGCTAACAGTGAATCCATGTAGGACAGTAACACCTGCTTCTTTTCTTCTGACCGTGGTAGCAGGGTGGAAATAAATCTGGGGGGAGGAGTACTGGTGAAGGACCATGTGTGGCCTGCTGAGACCATCTTGATGGTCCAGTAGTCTGGGTTTGAGGCCACCCAGACGTCCCGGAGGAGAAGCTGATGCGCCCCCACCCAACCCGCCTGGGCAGGCCCAATCTCAAAACAACTTGGGCGGCTCACGTCCACTGGACGGCTGGCATTTAGAGGGCTTTTGGAAGGATGTCTGCCCTCCGCTCCAATTCCTTCTGAAGTCTCAGCTGGGACTGTAAGAGCGTGCTTCCCTTGAACGCTCTTAACTACATCTTCTTCGCTGGGGCCTCTTCTGGCTGAGCAGACGCCTATCCTGGGGCAGGAAGCCCGACTTCCCATCCGTGGCCCGGGCTATGGCACTGTCCAGCCTGTTGCCAAACAATGAGGGCCCCTCAAAGGGGATCCTACACCAGCCTTGTTTGGATGCTGGATCGGCAAGCCAAGGGCGTAACCATAAGGCCCGCTTAGCCATGACCGAGGACAGCATAGTCCGGGCAAGCAGGCGGAAAAGGTCGATCAAAGCCTCCCCCAGGAAGGCCACTGCCAGCTTCAACTCCTGGACTGCTGAGCCCCTGGCCAGTTCTTCTGAGACTCCCCTGAGCATGGAATCCACGTTCTCTGTCCAGGCCTCCATGGCCTTGGACATGACCATGAGGGCCAAGGTGGGTTTTCAAGCTATACCACCTAGCCCATAAATCCTCTTGAGGTCTTGGTCTATTCTCCTCTCAAGCCCGTCCTTGAAGGATACAGCATCCTCTAAGGGAAGAGTGACATGTTTGGCCAGTTGCTGAGTCTACGAGGGGAGCGTTTTCCAGATGTTACACTTCCTCTGCCCTGAAGGGGTATAATCTGGAGGTTTTACTTGACATAGAAGCCTTCTTATCTACCTTGCTCCACTCCTCGTCAATGATATTCTTTATTTCGGAAAGGAGCAGGAAGTTGGAATGTTCCTTCCCCAGGTATTTAAAGAACTTCCTTTGCTTAGCCAAGGGAGTGGAAGGATCTTCCCACTTGCCTGTTTGACCGCTTTAATTAGCGGGGAAACAAGGGCGAAGTCGAAGCCTCCGACAAATTCGTCTCCTTTCAACTCGCTGTCCGAAGACCCGGGAAGAATCTTAAGGCTGGGATGGGCCCGGATCTTCCTGGGCCTCAGCCAGGGAGCCAGATAGAGTGGTGGACTGGCTCCACATGTGGGTTGTACCCCACTCTTTGCGGGATTGCTGCACCACACGTTTAACTAATGATTCCATCTGCTGGCTTTCAGCCTCTTCTTCCCCGACCACCTTGGCCTAGCAAGGGTCACATAAGGACTTGCCCTCCGGGACTCGGTTCCCACATCCCCAGCAGGCTCTGCGATCAGAGCGGCAGGTGCGGTGTCTGGAGGAGGAATGGGAGCATCTCCTCTGTTGATGGGTCCTAGACGGAGAGTCACATCTGGACCTGCATGAGGAAGGTTGACGTTGCGGCCTGGCAAAGTCCTTGTCATCACGGACAGTAGACTAACAGTCTGAACTGGATGGGCTAAAAAGGAGAAGGGTAGAAAGCATGACATTAGAAGATATGTCCATTTAATAGTGGGCCTGGCCCCCCCTCACACCCCATGTACCTAGAGCGTGAGGGCTGGCCGCACGGAGGTGGTGACCTGTCCATGGCACCCTGGACGAATAGGTGACGATCCTGCAGCCTTGTAGGAACACCCACACGTCCTAGGCGAAAAGGGTACAAGTAGCAGTGCAGCTTTCCATTTAAGAGCCGTCTCCGCCTCCCCTGCACCATAGCCCCAGTTACCTTAACCTGAGAGCCTGGTGCCTGGAGGAGCTGCCGCAAACTGCCCACAGTAATCCCCAAATTGACAGGGGCTCACAGGGATTTAAATATCCCCGCCGAAGTGACGTCACCGCCATGCCCAGTCTGCGCCTGCGCAATGGCGACCCACCATCAAGCGCCTGTGGTACCCCTGGCGATGATGCGCCAGGGGTACATCATCGGAACCATAACAAAAAAGTACAGGCTGGAGAAGCCCGATCAAAAGGACTTTAATTAGTATAAACTATCCAGGGCCTGAAGGGCCAACCAACAGAGGCCTAGGTTGTAGGTTCACTGGTGATCAGTGGAGGGCAATGCTTATGCTGATCTGTTTAACACCCCCGACACAGGTCGGGGTGAGCTATCTGTGGAAAAATACAGAAGAAAAAGAAAGTTTTAGAATCAAGAGACCAAGGTCGCTTTCCTATCAGAAATAGGCCCTACGCCTGGGCCTTGGGACCTTAAAGGTAGGAGAGTCTGAGGTGACCAGAAACAAATGCAGCGGCGAGAGAGATATAGAGAGAGATATATAGAGATATATAGAGAGAGATAGAGAGAGAAAAGGGAGGAGACAAAGGAGTAGGAAATGAGAAGAGAAGGAAGGGGGGGGGGGGGGGGGGGGAGTCCCGCGCGTGGGTGAAGTAATTTGGTATTCAGGAGAGGTTCAGGCTGTTCGGATGCAGGATAGGGAGAACATAGGATCACCATGGTGACCATACTTTGAGAAATTTAGAGTGAGTGTCATTCAGGATACTCAACATTTTCTTATTGATCATAAGTAGGGATGAGCTCCGGCGTGTTCGCATGGCGCACGTGCCGAGCCCGCCAGGAAGTCGGCACGGGGCAGCGCTAATCACAAGCAGTGAGACATTTCCCGATGTGCGGCTGCAGAGATCGGGAAATGTCTCCCTGCCTGTGATTAGCGATGCGCCGTGCCGACTTCCTGGCGGGCTCGGCACGTGCGCCATGCGAACACGCCGGAGCTCATCCTTAATCATAAGGTCGGTTAGAGTGCTTTTCACCATGGCAAACAGAACATAGGGCCTCTTTCAAGCTCTGGCCATTACCCTTTTAGCAGCTATGAACAAATAAGAAGCCAGTTTTTGTTGGTTTAAAAACAGGCCCGGGATAGGGCAATGCAGCAGACTGATTTTGGCTTCTAGATGTATGGGTATATGGAACAAGGAATGTAGGCAGGGGCGTAACTAGAAATCACAGGACCCCATAGCAAAATGTTGTATGGGGCCCCCCCCCCCCTGCAAACCGCCCCCCCCCCCCCCTGCAAACCGCCCCCTCCACAAAAAGAACAACTAATGCCATTAAACAACAGATTACCGCACCCATGTGGCACAGTACCCAGGCAACAGCTTATAATAATTTTGAACAACAAAGTATGCAGTATCCTGTATGCAGCCCCTAAAGGACACACATTGCTGACCTCCAGCCTTCTAACCAATTTCTGTTCTGTTATATAAAATGAAATAGTTCAACTCACCATAATGCAGAATCAGTGGGAGCCCTGAGTGTGTCACTTGCCACCAGATGCAACTTGTCACGGAATGTCACTTGCCACATCACCCGCCAAACATTGCGGATGTCCACTTGCCACGTCGCCTGCCACCAGATGCAGATTGTCACTTGTCACACGTTGCAGAATGTCCCCTGCCACATGTTGCCGATTGTCCACTTGCCATGTCACCTGCCACACATTACTGATTGTCACTTGCCACGTCCCAGATTGTCACTTGCCACGTCTCCTGCCACACATTACGGATTGTCACTTGCCACGTCGCCTGCCACATGTTATGGATTGTCACTTGCCACGTCACCTGCCACACATTACGGATTGTCACTTGCCACGTCGCCTGCCACATGTTACAGATTGTCACTTGCCACATCACCTGCCACACATTACGGATAGTCACTTGCCACGTCACTTGCTGCCACGTCCCGGATTGTCACTTGCCACTTCACCTGTCACACATTACGGATTGTCACTTGCTGTGTCACTTTCATGCTGTGTCCCAGAGTCAGGCAGCAGAGAGATAAGGTCATCTCTCTGCTTCCCGAGGCTGCCTGCACAGTGAGGGGGGAACTGCACTGCAGGGATGCAGGGAGGGCGCCGGGCAGAGAGAGATGATGTCATCTCTATGCACCCCCGGCTGCCAGCTCCCCGATTGGCCAGCCCGCTCACACACGAGCCGAGCCGCCCAGCTGACTAACCACCTGACAGCCCTCGGAGTGGACCCGCGGAGCCGCCTGCTCTCACCCGCAAAGCCGTCCGCTCTCGCCCGCAAAGCCGCCCACTCTCACCCGCTGTCACCCGCGGAGCCGCCTGTGCCTGTCCTCACCGGTCCGGGCCCCTAACAGCTGCGGGCCCCATAGCGGCTGCGTGTGTCGCTATGGCGGTAGTTCCGCCACTGAATGTAGGAGACCAAACACCCTAGAAAAGAACCCTATGAGGCTGGGACAAGACCACCAAATGTGTACTACATCCCCCCCATTGGCTGCATCCTCTGAAGCACCGGTTGCTATAGGATGGGTTGGAACTTGCTACCTGGACCGGGACCCAGTACCAACGTAGGAGAACTTTGCAGCTTCCAAGGTAGCCGTGTTGAAGGAGCGCCTAGCCATGGAGGGCCAGGCCTTGTTCCAGTCCTCTGGATCAATAGAGATCCCCAGGTCCCTTGTCCACAGTGATTTATAAGACGCGACCCCGGGGCAGTCTATGGCATTTAGAGAAGAATAAATCATTGAGATAGTACGTGGGGCACCGGGAGAGTGGAGGCAAAGGTGTTCAAAAAAAAAAATGTAAAAAAAACTGTTTTCCGAAAAGGATAAACAGCGTTACGCCTCAGCAAGGAAACCCAATAACTTAGTTGGGCGTAGCGGAAAAATTCCATAGAGTGTACTTCGTCGGTATCCTGGAAGGAAGACCAGGAGGGGAGAGTGCAGGACAAGAGAAAGTGATGGACCTCTGTAAATCCATGAGTGCATCACCAAGAGAAGGAGCTCAGTTAGTCAAGGCCAGGTGGGAACAGGGGATTATTTAAAAGAGGGAGAAGTGAGAGGAAGGAGGACATAAGGTTGCCCGAGTAGCATGCAGAATTTCAAAGCTTTACGCTATGGCGCATAAGGGGGCTAAGCGAGGGGGGACGATGTTTATGGGGGAGCCATAGCAAGGCTGATTGGGGAATCGGGGCACAGTTAGGAAGTTCAAGAAGCACCCACCATGGGATGTCCATGGAGTAAGGTTAGTTGTGATATCTGGGCAGTCTGATAGTATTTGGCCAGTTTAGGGCCCCTGAGACCCCCTCGCAGTCTGTGCCTATAGAGGGTAGAGAGCGACACTCGGGGACGTCAGTAGGCACAGATAAAGGATAAGATCCTGTTCTGCAGTAGGTGCAAAAAGAAAGAGGGGATATGGACTGGAAGGGTGTGAAATAATAGAGGTCTCTGGGGAGGATGGTCATCTTGACCGCATTAATGTGGCCAGCCCAGGATAATGAGGGGAATTGCCAAGATTGCATTAGAGAGGTGAGTGTAGGGGATAGTAATTGGTGTCAAACAGGGACGAGTAGTGGAGGGTCACATTGCTACCAAGATAGTCCAGGGAGGAGGAGTTCCCACAAAACAGGAAGGAAGCACGTAGTTGGGTCACCGCTGAGGGAGGCAAGGAGATGTTCAAGGCAGTGGTTTTTTGAGGGTTGATTTGTAGCCCAAAGAAAGCAAAAAAGGGAGAGAGGAGGGCCTGGAGGTGCGGAGGGTAGTCAGGGAGGCAGTTAAGGTCAGGAGGGCATCATCTGCAAAGAGGCGCTAATTTTATGGTGTATACCGGCATATGGAATTCCAGAGATGTTGGGGGTCACTTCGAAGTGCAATGGTTAAGGACTCTAGAGCCAGAATGAATAGGATGGGTGATAGGGGACAACCCTGTCTGGTCCCTCTGGAGATCAGGAAGGGGGTGGAGAGGTGGCCAGCATAGGTGGCAGAGGGGGAGGAATAGAGGGCCGAGATCCACTGGAGAACCGATTCTCAACAGAAGAATGCCCGGGATCTTACGATGCTGAAGCAGATTTATGAAATGGATCACCTTGCGGACGTTGTCCCCCGCTTGATGGCTGGGGACAAAGCCCAGCTGGTCCCTGTGGATCAATGCGTGTAAATATTGGTAATGCGAGTGCTTAGAATTTTTCCCAAAAATTTTACATCCTTATTTAACAGGGGGATAGGCCTGTAGTTTTAGGGATCATGGCTATGTGGGCATGTAAAGCGTCAGGGGTAGGGATAAGCTTCATGTTCGAGTCGAACATCGTGTGTTCGCTCGTTCGCCGAATTACGAACGATATGGGCCGTTCGCGCCAAATTCGAGTGGCGCATCACGGCCCATAATTCACTGCAGCAGTGCATTGCTGGCTGATTGGCCAAGCATGCACTATGACCCGCCTGGGCTGATTGGCCAAGCATGCACTATGACCCGCCTGCTTGGCCAATCACAGCGCTGTGTGTACAGAGAGCTTTGGCCAATTATGGCTCAGGGGGTTTAGTACACAACCCACACTATATAAGGCCGCCTCCATGGAGGCCTTGTGTAGTGCGTTGCGGTGGAGACTGGAGAGAGAGATAGATAGACAGACAGAGAGACAGTGTCATTGATTTAAGTTAGATAGAGTAGGCAGGTCGAGTCAGTTAGCTGCACTTACAGTGTATTGTGTGTATGTATGTATGTATGTATGTATACACACACACATATATACACATATACACACACAGTATTTAGTTTAGCTAGATCCTGTTCTTCTCTTCCTAATATACTGACAGGCAGGCATTTTTACAGTATTTACAGTTAGTGTACTGTGTACCCTGCACAGTTGCACCTACAGTATAGCTGTCAAGTTCTCACGTACCTGACTGATGAGCCCGATAGTGCAGAGGAAGGCCTCCCTTACGTATCTGACTCACGGCCCCTGGTAGAGCAGACAGGTGGCACGGGAGTGCAGAATGGCATGAGTGCCTGGCAGGATCAACAGCAAATGGGTCAGATAGCCGGCACCGCAGACAGGACCAGCAGGCTGGATGGATCAGCAGGCAGGTGAGCGGACTGGATGGATCAGCAGGCAGGTGAGCGGACTGGATGGATCAGCAGGCAGGTGAGCAAACCGGATGGATCAGCAGGCAGGTGAGCAAACCGGATGGATCAGCAGGCAGGTGAGCAAACCGGATGGATCAGCAGGCAGGTGAGCAAACTGGGACTGAAGCTGGATGGCTGCAGTAGGTAAGTATAGCAGACTGGAGGAGAGTCTTGGAACGTCAGGCAGGCCGGGTCGATAATCAGGCTGGCAACAAAGGTACAAGAGGAGCAGGCAGAAGGAATCGTCAAACAAGCCAAGGGTCAGGTGCAGGCAGATAACAGGAACAATCTCAAAACAAGCCGGGTCAAACAGGAGCAGATATCAGATCTTCAGGAAACACATACACAGAGCTGCAGATCAAACAGCAAGGACACAGACCTGCTGAGGTGTTTAAATAAGGCAGCCTGTTGCCAATCACTGAAATCAGCCTGGACTAAGTTAACCCTTAGGTGGCAGATCCATGACACTACCTGAAGCGAGGTGCTTGTGTAGGCTCTTGATGTATTTCCAGTTAGTATACTGTGTACCCTGCACAGTTGCACCTACAGTATAGCTACCTGAAGCCAGGTGCTTGTGTGGGCTCTTGACATATAGTTGCAATAAAAAGTATGTGAACCCTTTTGGAATGATGTTTTTCTGCACAAATTGGTCATAAAATGTGATCTGATCATCTAAGTCACAACAATAGACAATCACAGTCTGCTTAAACTAATAACACACAAAGAATTAAATGTTACCATGTTTTTATTGAACACACCATGTAAACATTCACAGTGCAGGTGGAAAAAGTATGTGAACCCCTAGACTAATGAGATCTCCAACAGCTAATTGGAGTGAGGTGTCAGCCAACTGGAGTCCAATCAATGAGATGAGATTGGAAGCGTTGGTTACAGCTGCCCTGCCCTATAAAAAACACACCAGTTCGGGGTTTGCTTTTCACAAGAAGCATTGCCTGATGTGAATGATGCCTCACACAAAAGAGCTCTCAGGAGACCTACAATTAAGAATTATTGACTTGCATAAAGCTGGAAAGGGTTATAAAAGTATCTCCAAAAGCCTTGCTGTTCATCAGTCCACGGTAAGACAAATGGTCTATAAATGGAGAAAGTTCAGCACTGCTGCTACTCTCCCTAGGAGCGGGCGTCCTGTAAAGATGACTGCAAGAGCACAGCGCAGACTGCTCAATGAGCTGAAGAAGAATCCTAGAGTGTCAGCTAAAGACTTACAAAAGTCTCTGGCATATGCTAACATCCCTGTTAGCGAATCTACGATACGTAAAACACTAAACAAGAATGGATTTCATGGGAGAATACCACAGAGGAAGCCACTGCTGTCCAAAAAAACATTGCTGCACGTTTACAGTTTGCACAAGAGCACCTGGATGTTCCACAGCAGTACTGGCAAAATATTCTGTGGACAGATGAAACCAAAGTTGAGTTGTTTGGAAGAAACACAATACTATGTGTGGAGAAAAAGAGGCACAGCACACCAACATCAAAACCTCATCCCAACTGTGAAGTATGGTGGTGGGGGCATTATGGTTTGGGACTGCTTTTGCTGCGTCAGGGCCTGGACTGATTGCCATCATCGAAGGAAAAATGAATTCCCAAGTTTATCAAGACATTTTTGCAGGAGAACTTAAAGCCATCTGTCCACCAGCTGAAGCTCAACAGAAGATGGGTGTTGCAAAAGGACAACGACCCAAAGCATAGAAGTAAATCAACAACAGAATGGCTTAAACAGAAGAAAATATGCCTTCTGGAGTGGCCCAGTCAGAGTCCTGACCTCAACCCGATTGACATGCTGAGGCATGACCTCAAGAAAGTGATTCACACCAGACATCCCAAGAATATTGCTGAACTGAAACAGTTCTGTAAAGAGGAATGGTCAAGAATTACTCCTGACCGTTGTGCATGTCTGATTTGCAACTACAGGAAACGTTTCGTTGAAGTTATTGCTGCCAAAGGAGGTTCAACCAGTTATTAAATCCAAGAGTTCACATAATTTTTCCATCTGCACTATGAATGTTTACATGGTGTGTTCAATTAAAATCATGGTAACATTTAATTCTTTGTGTGTTATTAGTTTAAGCAGACTGTGATTGTCTATTGTTGTGACTTAGATGAAGATCAGATTACATTTTATGACCAATTTGTGCAGAAATCCATATCCTTCCAAAAGGGTTCACATACTTTTTATTGCAACTGTATTTCCTGCACAGTTGCACCTACAGTATAGCTACCTGAAGCCAGGAGCTTGTATAGGCTCTTGATGTATTTCCAGTTACTGTACTGTGTACCCTGCACAGTTGCACCTACAGTATAGCTACCTGAAGCCAAGTGCTTGTGTAGGCTCTTGACGTATTTCCAGTTACTGTACTGTGTACCCTGAACAGTTGCACCTACAGTATAGCTACCTGAAGACAAGTGCAGGTGTTCTCATACTAATAATACTACAGGCAGGCAGTTGATTCTACTAGCTGCAGTATAATCGGTATATATATCCCAGTTTTGTGCAGCTACATTTTACTGCAGGCCAATAGTATGTCTGGAAGGCCAACAAGGAGAGGCAGACAGTCACAAGCCAATAAAAGAGGGCAAGCAGGCTCTGTGTCTAGAGGCAACAGTGCTGGTCATGGAGACGGTGCATCCTCATCAGCACGTGGCCATGGGACACACTTGGCCTTTTTTCGGCAGCTTGCCGTGTTGAGGCGCAGCATGCTGAAGACCAAGCCGTCCTCATCCTCCTCATGCTCTCGCACCCAAGCTCAGGGTACTTTGTCTGGCAAAGTAGCTGCCAACGCGGCCTCTTCCCTCGGCTCAATGGCATCAGTGACTCCTTCCCTAGCCCCACCATGTCCTCCTGAGGAGTCCCCCGAACTGTTTGACCAGTGTTGGATACATGCTCCAGGAGGAAGCCTAGCGTTTTGAAGGCTCCGATGATGGTACTCAGCTAGAGGAAGGCAGTAACGTGAGCCCAGACAGTGGGGGTGCCCAAGAAGGACAGCAATCTGGCAGTCATGTTCCCCCTGCTGCAGCATACTGCCAGGTTTGCTCCAGTGATGAGGAGGGAGGGATGATGGGGTCACTGACTTCACGTGGGTGCCTGATAGGAGAGAGGAGGAGGAGGCACATCACCAACGAGGCAGGATGCCCTCCAGGGGCCAGCCTAAGGGCAGCACACTGACTGCATCACACCGCAGAGCTCCGCATGTGCAGGGCGCTGCAGTCTCTGCGCGTTATTCCAAAAGTTCTTTGGTGTGGGCCTTTTTTGAGACAAGTGCATCAGATCGCACCGCTGCTGATTGCAACATATGTCTCAAGCCTATCTCGCGTGACCAAAACATCTCCCGCTTGGGCACCACGTGTTTGACCAGACATGTTGACCTGCCATGCAGTTCATTGGCAAGCATACCTAAAAGAACAAAGAGGACCTCTCCTTGCTTCTCATCAGCTGGGATCTCCAACCCCACTATACCTTCAGTCCTCTCTGAGACCTGCACTGAGAGGAATAAAGGTGTAGAATTAGATGTGTCACAGCCAAGTACTTGAGGGCAATCTGCTATCGGTACACCGACGTCAGATTGTACCAGGCAAAATTCCCTGCCCCAGCTGCTGCACCGCAGAAAGAAGTTCGCTCCCAGCCATCCACATGCACAGCGGTTAAATGCTAGCTTGGCAAAATTGCTAGAACTTCAACTGCTACCTTTTCAGTTGGTAGACTCTGCCCCTACCGTGAGTTTGTGGAATGTGCGGTACCTTAGTGGCAGGTTCCCAAACGCCACTTTTTCTCATGGAAGGCGATTCCGGCTCTCTACCGGCATGTGGAAGGCAATGTCTTGGCCTCGCTTGACAGGGCGGTCAGCGGTAAGATGCATATTACCGCTGACTCATGGTCCAGCAGGCATGGACAGGGATGTTACCTAAGTTTCACGGCGCATTGGGTGACTCTGCTGGCAGCTGGGAAGGATGCAGGACAAGGTGCAGTAGTGTTGGAGGTTGTTCCGCCATCACACCTCCAAAATGCCACTACTGGTGATTCTGACACACCTCTCTCCTCCACCCCCTCCTCTTCTTCTTCCTCCATGGCCTCTTCCTGTGCTTTGTCCTCGGAACCAGCGTTGCTCCGTAGGCGTTCAAGGGGCTACGCAAATACGCAGGCCAAAAAATGCCATGCAGTGCTTGAGCTGGTGTGCTTGGGGCACAGGAGACACACTGGGGCAGAGATTCTGTCAGCTCTGCAGGGGCAGGTTCAGAGGTGGTTGATGCCACGCCAACTTAAGCCAGGAATGGTAGTTTGCGACAATGGCACCAACCTTCTCTCTGCCCTCCGACAGGGACAACTGACCCATGTGCCCTGTTTGGCTCACATCCTTAACTTGGTGGTGCAGCGGTTCTTGGGCAGGTACCCGGGCTTACAGGATGTTCTGAGGCAGGCCAGGAAAGTCAGTGTGCATTTCCGCCGGTCATATAATGCCAGTGCTCGGCTGGCAGACCTCCAAAAAGGAATTTAACCTGCCCAAGAACCGCCTAATCTGTGACATGCCCACCAGGTGGAACTCAACGTTGGCCATGCTGCAGCGGCTGCACACACAGCAGAGGGCCATCAATGAGTACCTGTGCGACTATGGCACCAGGACAGGGTCAGGGGAGCTTGTTTTTTTTCCCCACGCCAGTGGGCCATGATCAGGGATGCATGCACTGTCCTGTCACCATTTGAGGAGGCCACGAGGATGGTGAGCAGTGACAATGAATGCATCAGTGACACTGTCCCCCTTGTCCACTTGTTGGAGCAAACACTGCGTGGAATAATGGACAGGGCACTTGAGGCAGAACAGAGGCAGGAAGAGGAGGACTTCCTTAGCTCTCAAGGCCCCCTTTATCCAGACAGTGTTCCTGCGTGCCCGCCGATCACACAGGCAGTGGATGAGGAGGAGGAGGATTGTGTCAGCATGGAGATGGAGCCTGGCACTCAGCATCAGCAGCAGTCTTTAAGGGATCGTTTACAGTCCCAAGAAACCCATGGACTTGTACGTGGCTGGGAGGAGGTAGCTGAGGATCATGTCGTCCTTAGTGACCCAGAGGACTCCGGACCGAATGCTTCAGCAAACCTACGCTGCATGGCCTCCCTGATCCTGCAAAGCCTATGGAAGGAAACTCGCATTCGTGGTATCAAGGAGAGGGATCATTACTGGCTGGCAACCTTCCGTGATCAACGTTACAAGAGTATGGTTGCAGACCTTATCTTGCCATCGCAGAGGGAGCAGAGGATGAAATATTTTCGGGAGGCCTTGCAGAAAGGTCTGTGCAATGCGTTCCTAGAGATTGGGAGGTTACAAACTCCTGTTCCTGGACAACTTGTTGCCGAGGCTTCGGTCAGTCAAAGAAGGAGCGGTGGAGAAGGTGACCATCTGACCGATGCGTTCAGACAATTTTTTAGTCTGCAGCCCCAAGGTATCGCCAGCGTCTGTTTTACATGGTGCAGCAATACCTAGGGGCAAGATCTGAATGGACACCTTTCCCACCGAAAATCCTCTGGGTTACTGGGTCTTGAGGATGGATCACTGTCCAGAGCTTTCACAGTATGCAATTGAGCTACTGGCCTGTCCTGCATCCAGCGTTCTTTTGGAATGCACATTCAGTGCTGCTGGAGGCTTTGTAACCGATCATAGGGTGCGCCTGTCCACCGACTCGATCGACTGACCTTCATAAAAATGAATCAGTCTTGGATCACCACCAGATTCCAAGCACTTGATGCTGATGTAACCGAATAAATTTTTTTGAAATGTCAGATCCCTTCAAGACTGCCTATGCAGATGCTGAGTGACTATCCTGTTATGCTGAGTGACTATCCTCTTCCTCCTCAATGATCATGCTGATAGCCTGTAAGAATATTTTTGTTTCTGGGCACCGCCACCAGTGGCTAAGGCCCAATTTTTCAGCCCCTGTTTAACGGGCGTGTAATTACAATTTTTGATGCAATTCTTTGCAGCAGGGCTCGTTCCTGCGCTCCAACTAGAGTATCTGTGAGGGGTTGCAGTGTTGT
The DNA here is from genome assembly GCF_042186555.1 of Aquarana catesbeiana. Taxonomy (NCBI): domain Eukaryota; kingdom Metazoa; phylum Chordata; class Amphibia; order Anura; family Ranidae; genus Aquarana; species Aquarana catesbeiana. Next base: position 521,548,826 of record NC_133325.1, read on the forward strand.
GGCACAAGCACCAGTGCCTAAGGCCCAATTTTTCTGTCCCTGTTCAACAGGGACATGTAATTACAATTCTTGATCTAATATTTCACTCACAGCAGCCACTAAGAGTAACTGAGGGCTTACAGTGTTGTAGCACCAGCCCCACCACCACCAAAGGCCAAATTTTTCTGCCCCTGTTCAACAGGTGCATGTAATTACAATTCTTAATCTAATATTTAACAGCAGGGCCTTTTCCAGCGCCCACCAAGAGTAACTGTGAGGACTTACAGTGTTGTGGCACCAGCACCACCACCAAATGCCCAATTTTTCTGCCCCTGTTCAACAGGGTCATGTAATTACAATTCTTGATCTAATATTTCACAGCAGGGCCCTGTGAGGGCATACAGTGTTGTGGCAACACCAACACCTAAGGCCACAATTTCTGCAGAGTATATAGGGCAGGCCCCTACTTTCAAACATCCAACTTACAAACGACTCCTACTTGCAAACAGAAGGAGACTACAGGAAGTGAGGTGAAATCTACCCCTAGGAAGGGAAATTCTCTCCTGTAAGAGTTAATATGGGAAAAACGTTTTTCCTTTCCACTGATGCTTTATCACCAATCCTTGTTTCACTAAAAAAAAAACAAATTTTCTAAAAAAATTTGCATTGTGACAGAAAGTGAGGTGAAATCTTCTGAAGAGGAGCACGGACAGCAAAACAAATGTCATAGGGGTGATAACCCTTTCCTATGTTTTCCAAAAAGCTTACAAATAGATTTGTTGGCTGGAGCTACACTTTAAAAATGTACCAGTTCAAAATTACAAACAGATTCTACTTAAAGCAGGAGTCCGGTGACCTTTTTTTTTTTTGGGTCATTGAGATACTTTGCTAACTTCAAAATAATACTCAGTTTGGCAGTTTGGGTGTAATATGAAGCCCACAAGCATTGATTTCCTGGATGCGGTGAATGCTGTTCATTCGCAGCTTGTTCACACACATGATCATTGTTTCCGCACTGAATCTTGGGAAGCCTGACGCTAAGCTCCCAGGAGACAGTGCGGTGCCGGAGAAAGGCAATAAACACACCTACTCCCATGGGAGGAGAGACAGGAAGTGCCACAATAAAGTACAATATAAAAGGTAATTACAGCGATAAAATTTTTTTTCGCGCGGCATTTGAACATCTATGCAATTAACTGAAGGGAGTAAGATGAAGTTAAAAATTTGAGTGGAACCCCGCTTTAACAATAAACCTACAGTCCCTGTCTTGTTTGCACAGCCTGTATACTGCTGTTCAGAGTATATAGGGCCTGGGGCCCCACGCCTTTCCTTTTTTTAATTTGGGTGCGGGGTTTCCCTTAATATCCATACAAGACCCAAAGGGCCTGGTAATGGACTGGGGGGGTACCCATGCCGTTTGTCTCACTGATTTTCATCCATATTGTCGGGACCCGACATTACATTAAAGCCGCAAGCAGTTTTAAATGACTTTTATTCCTTTACAAATGTCATTTTGTGCAGGGACTGTTCTAAGCACGGGAAACACATGCCACTTTACAGGCATACTATAGACACCCCCCAGGTACGATATTTAAAGGAATATTTCACTTTTTTTTCACTTTAAGCATCATTAAAATCACTGCTCCCGAAAAAACTGACATTTTTAAAAACTTTTTTTTGCATTGATACATGTCCCCTGGGGCAGGACCCGGGTCCCCAAACCCTTTTTAGGACAATACCATGCAAATTAGCCTTTAAAATTAGCACTTTTGATTTCAAACATTCGAGTCCCATAGACTTCAATGGGGTTCTAACATTCGTGCAAATTTTCGGTCCGTTCGCAGGTTCTGGTGCGAACCGAACCGTGGGGTGTTCGGCTCATTCCTAGTCAGGGGCGGGTAGGGAACCCTATTGCAAGTTATTGAAATAGGCAGTTAGGTAAGGGATGAGCAGGGAGGAAAATTTACGATAATAAAGAGAATCCATCTGATCTGGGAGCTTTGGCGATACGTATGGATTTGATGCCCTGTGCAACCTCTGCTTCAGAGATTTCGGCGTTAAGCGGAATCAGTAAGAGGTGGGAGATGGAGGGCTTGAAAAAAAACTGATCAGCAAGGTCAGCAGGGAAAGGAAATGGGTGATTATACAAGGAAGACAAGAAGGTGGCAAAGACTAAGGTAACTTTGACCGGATCAGATGTATTGTTCCCATTGTCCGTCTGAAGGCAAATCGGAGCCTGTGGGCGCCTCGCTGAGTTTATCTACCTTGACAGCATCATGCCCAGCCTGTTAGCGCAAGAATAAAATTATGTTTGGACCACTGTAGAGCCTTTTCCGCTCTCTGTCGCCAAAAGGTCCAACTCAGTAGCTATGGAGTCGCAGGAATTTCTGGTGGAGGCAGTAGAGGCAGTAGGCTTAGATTTCCAGTAGGCAGTAGGCTTAGATTTCCAGGCTGCCTCTGCCTCGGCTATTTGGGTGGAGAGGTCTTGGACAATACCATGCTCTCTAGCATGTTTTTGAGCCAAGGCCAATTGTATGGTTAGGCCTCAGAGTTTGACCTTGTGCGCCGCCCGTAAGGAGACTGCAGAGGCCACTGACCCCTTGTTTTCTGAAAAGTAGATCTCAATGTGCGATTGTATCATTTAGTATGTATCTTGCGAGATTCGTTAATGCGCCAATGATAGGATGGACGGCACAGGCCCTCAAGGATGAAGGAGAGCACCACCGGGTCATGATCAGACCATGGCGAGGCCAATATAGTGATTTTATTTACAAGTGAGATAGCTCGAAGCGGTACAAATATGTGGTCGATCCGACAGAAACTATTGCAAGTATGAAAATAAAATGTAAAGTTCCTACCTGTGAGATGGAGTTCCCTCCAGGAATTAATCAGCTCATGGGATTGAAGCAGCGTGCGCATAGGTGATTCCAAAGAGGAATTATGAGAAGGGACTGCATCAGAGGCATAACGCCGGTCAACCGCAGAATCTAAGGTAACGTTACCTTAAGTAAGGGTTTCCTCTTGGTAAGAGTCTCCCAAGAGGAGTAAGAGTCCCTTGCTGTGAGATATCACCTTAAGAATGTGGGAGAAAAATTTGTCTTAGAACCAGTGTGGTGCATAGTAGCTTACTAGGGTGACTTCTTGACCACTGAGAGAGCCCACTAAAAGATATCTGCTAGTAGGGTCAGCAATCTCTTTTGAGCATATAAAAGTTAGGTTGTGGCAGAAGGAAATCAACACCCACTTCTCTGGAGAAAAAGCTAAATAAAAAGGTGGGATAGTGAGGTGAAAGATATCGGGGAGAGGAAGCGGACATCAACACGGCTAGTCTTGATATAATGGAACACCTTTGACATCTTGATAGGGGAGTTGAACCCATATACTGTATATACTGTGAGTAAATCTTCAGAGGGGCATTAGCCATGGTCAAGAAAGGAGGAGCTATGCTGAGAAGGGTTAGGGTCTAGGGAGTGAGAGTTGTGAAAGGGTAGCCTGATAAAAAGAGGAAGCCCAACCCACAGGACTTAGAGGGGAGGGAGGGAGAGGGGGAGAGGTACATAGCAATCACTCCTGAGAGGGACAAAAGAAAAAGGGGGGGTGGCGGGGGCTGATTAACCCCAGATAAGGTAGATGAACATGCCCTCCAGCTGAAAAAACACACAGAATTGAGTACAGTGATAAAACAAGGGCTTGGGGAACAGCCCCTCAAAACCCCATATAACTACAGTATATAAGCTGGTGTAGACAGAGTCCAAGGGATAAGGGGGCCAAGAACGAGAGGGCTCCCCCTGGGGTCCAACCCTCCCAAAAGAACCAGGGAGGCGGGAGCCCAAGTCGGCCGACCACAACAACCCATGCAATATAACAAATTGTCAGAAACCATGAACCAGACTGAGACAGAAGCACAGTAAAAATCACACTAGTTTAATAATAAAAATAAAAAGGTAAATAGAGTAAGCGTAGTCAAAGCATAGCCAGAGTCCAGTAACTGGATCGGGTAGTCAGCCAAGCCAGAGCTCAGTAACCAGATTGGTTAATCAGCCAGGCCAGAAGTCAGGGATCCAAGTAGAGGAACAGCAAGCAGGATAAGGAGCCAGAAGGCATGTCAGCAAAGCCAGTCTTTAAACAGGAAAGCAGGAGATGGTTTCTTGTGATGTGGCGAAGGCAGGAATAAAGTGAGCTGGAGATCTTTAAGTAGGCGGGACTGACGAGCAGATCCACAACAGCTGGTTAACTGTGGAGAGAGACGAGAGCTGGCAATAAGGCGAAAGCTGAGCAGCCAGCTCAGAGAAGGAAGGGTTGAGCCAGCCCTGACAGTACCCCCCTCAACGACCCCTCCACCTCGGAGGACCACCGGGCTTGAGGGGAAAAAAAAAAAACATCTATGGAAATCACGGAGGAGGGCAGGAGCATGTACGTTGGAGGATGAGACCCAGGAGCATTCCTCCGGACCGTACCCCTTCCAATGCACCAGGTACTGTAAACAATGGATTGTACCTCATAATACTCATGGTCCTCAACCTGTATAGGGTGAGGACGTGGCACCGATGTGGTAAAGCTGTTGCAGCCCAACGGTTTCAATAAGGAGACAAGATACACATTTGAGATGCGCATACTAGAAGGAAGGTCCAATGTGTAAGCCACTGGGTTAATCCTGCAAAGGATACGGAAAGGCCCAATAAACCGAGGTGCGAACTTCAGTGAGGGTACACGAAGTCGGAGGTTGCGAGATGACAGCCAGACCCTGTCCCCAACCTGGTAGGAAGACGCAGGCAGGTGTCTGCGGTCAGCATGGAGTCTGTACCTATCATTAGCATGACGCAAAGCCTCCTGGACTTGTGCCCAAGTGGAACGAAGACCACGGAGATGCTCCTCTAGTGCAGGAATACTCTGCGGAACAAATGAGTCAGGCAACATGGGAGGTTGGAAACCATAATTCGCCATAAATGGAGACAATCGGGAAGCAGAATTCAAAGCACTGTTGTGAGCAAACTCTGCCCATGGTAATAGGTCTGACCAGTTGTTGTGATGGTCAGAAATATAGCAACGTAGGAATTGCTCCAAGGACTGATTGGCTCATTCTGCAGTCCCATTAGACTGCGGGTGATACGCAGAGGAGAAAGCAAGCTGAATTCCCAGCTGTGCAGAAAAGGCTCGTCAGAACCGGGACACAAACTGACTACCCCTGTCCGAGACAATCACCTTGGGTAGCCCATGTAAGCGAAAGATCTCCCGAGCAAAAATGGAAGCCAGTTCCTTAGAAGTGGGCAACTTTTCAAGTGGAATACAATGACACATCTTTGGATGACTGTGTTGCCTTGGGAGTTGGGGAACTCCACAATGAAATCCATAGACAGAGCTAAAATGATTGCCAACAGCTCTGTCACCAGTCTCGTAATTGCACTCGGCAGGTGACAATTTCTTGGAAAAGTAGCCACAATGATGCATAGCACTCTGAGGTAGGACGCTGAGACAGCAGGGCGCCAACACCAGTCTCAGAAGTATCAACCTCCAGGATAAAAAGGTAATGCAGGATCAGGATGTGCCAACATGGGAGCAGAAACAAAGGCAGCCTTGAGACTTTCAAAGGCCTTAATGGACTCCGGAGATCAACTCTGTGGGTTACTGTTCTTTCTGGTCATATCGGTCAGGGGCTTGACCAGAGACGAGAAGTTACGAATAAACTTACGATAATAGTTGGCAAAACCCACGAAACGCTGCAGAGGACGTAACCCCACGGGTCGAGGCCACTGTAGGACTGCCGAAAGTTTCTCTGGGTCCATCGAAAAACCAGGCCAGGAATTTAACCTGTTCCCAATGGAACTCACACTTCTCCAGTTTACAATAGAGATTGTCCTCTCTTAATTTCTGAAGCACACGACAGACATCTGTGTGGTGGCTCTCCAGGGACTTGGAAAATATGAGGATATCATCGAGATAAACCACCACACATAACTGCAACAAATCTCAGAGGACATTGTTAATAAATTCCTGGAAAACTGCCGGGGCGTTACAAAGGCCAAAAGGCATTACGAGATACTCATAATGGCCTGTTCTGGTATTAAATGCAGTTTTCCACTAGTCGCCCTCCTTTATCCTCACGAGATTGTAAGCCCCTCTCAGATCAAGCTTAGTGAAAACCGTTGCTCCCTTGAGACGGTCAAATAACTCTGTAATCAATGGGATCGGGTAGGCATTCTTAATCGTGAAACAATTGAGACCCCTATAATCAATACAAGGTCTCAGTTCACCGCTCCTCTTCTTTACAAAGAAGAAACCAGCAGGAGACAAGGATTTGCGGATGAAACCCCGAGAAAGTGCATCTGCAACATACTCCTCCATGGCTTTATCCTCCAAGACCGGCAAAGGGTAAACCCGGCCACAAGGGGGAGTGGCACCAGGTTGAAGGTCAATTGCGCAATCATACAGCCGGTGTGGAGGCAAACTACCATCTTAACCTTTGTCAAAGACATCGCTAAAATCATGGTACTCCCCTGGCAGGGAGGAGAGTGAAGAGATACACAGGACCTTGGCTACCTTCCGGAAGCATGTTTCACTGCATTGTGGTGACCAGGAGAGAACCTCAGCACGGAGCCAATCAAAAGAGGGGTTGTGCCTCTGTAACCAAGGATAATCAATAACCAGCGGAAACTTATGAGAGGAAATCACTTTGAATTGGATTATCTCATGGTGAAGAGCCCCTGCGGCCATGGAAAACGGAACCGTCTCATGAGTCACATGGGCAGGCTGTAGAGGTCTCCCGTCAAGAGCCTCAATGGCAAGTGGAGTGTCACACAGCTGCAGTGGAATCAAGTGCTTTGATACAAAGGCAGCATCAATGAACAGGCCTGCAGCCCCAGATTCGATTAGAGTCTGTATCGCGAAAGACGGCTTAGCCCAAGAAAGGGTGACCGAAACCAGGGGCTTATCCTTCTGCATAACTGGGGACGACACAACACCACCTAAGGTCTGCCCATGACAGGACCTCAAGTTCCCAGGACAGGTAGGACAAGACTTCAAAAAGTGACCTGCCTGGCCACAATAAAAGGCACAATCTCTCCCTCCTCCTAAAGCCTCCCTCATCCACAGAGAGACGCGTGAAGCCTAAGTGCATGGGTTCATCACTGACCGACTCGGTATCAGGAGGCATGGGAGGTGAGGGAGGCACGGGTGGGACTGCAAAGCTCGGAGGCAAACGTACAGGAGGCTTCTGCAAGCGCTCCTTAAAAGAAAGTCTTTCTCCGAGTCTGGAGTCAATGAGGATGGCAAACGAGATCAAGCTCTCCAGCTCAGTGGGTATATCTCGGGCTGCTATCTCATCCTTGATGGAATCCGAGAGACCATGAGAAAAAGCAGCCACGAGGGCCTCATTGTTCCAAGCAACCTCTTCTGCCAGAGTACGGAACTCAATGGCGTAGTCAGCAACAATTCTCGTACTCTGATGGACATGAGGCACTTGGCAGCAGAAGCGGAGCGTGCGGGAACGTCAAATACCCTTTTAAAGGAGGCCACAAACTCAGGGTAACTCAAGACAAAAGGTTTTTGCATCTACCATAGAGGGTTAGTCCAGGCCAAGGCTCTCTCAGAAGCAAAGATATCACGAACCCTACTTTGCTTCTGTCCGTGGAAAATGCCTGGGGCAGCATGTCAAAGTATATCTCAACATGGTTGAGAAACCCTCTGCATTGAACTGGATCTCCCCCAAATTGCTGGGGCAATGGGTCGGAACCAGTCACACCTCTTATAGAGGTAATGCTCAAGGCGGGTGCCTGCACAGAGACTGGCGCAGCATCAGGGATGGGCTGCAACTCAGGTTGTACTGGAGCAGCCACAGTGGGGGATTCCAGGTGAGCCGTAGTGACTCAGGAGTGTTTGTAACGTCATGGCAAACTGATCCATACAGTGAACTTGCCCATTCAATCTGGAAAAAATATTACCAACAAGTGGATTGACTGTATCTGTCAGAAACCATGAACCAGACGATGTCAGCAAAGCCAGTCTTTAAACAGGAAGGCAGAGATGGTTTCTTGTGATGTGACCAAGGGGAAGGCAGGAATGAAGTGAGCTGGAGATCTTTAAGTAGGCGGGACTGACGAGCAGATCCACAACAGCTGGTTAACTGTGGAGAGAGGCGAGAGCTGGCAATTAGCCGACAGCTGAGCGGCTAGCTCAGAGAAGGAAGGGCTGAGCCAGCCCTGACACAAATAAGGCTTACGAGATCTAGCCCATACACGGGTTATCAGACTGTAGATGGGGCTTAGCTGAGCGGGGCTCGAAGATTGGGGCCTCATAAGGTAAACCTCATGTTACACCCTGGGGGGGGGGGGGGGGTGGAGAAAAATAGGGCAAGGAAAAGATATATGGGGGAAAAGAGGAATGCATTGAGGGGGGAGGAGGAGAAGGGAGGGAAGGAGGTGGATTGAAGGAACAGAGTAAGTGAGGGAGGGGAGGAAAGAAGGGGAGGGGAGAATAAGGGAGGAGAGGAGGGAAGGGTGGGATGAAGGTTAGGGATCATTTTGTCACCTAGTGGCTCAAGGAATACAAATGTAAAACTCAATAGCAAAACAGTATGCATTAATAAGAAATCAGATACCATTCAGGCAGGCAGGCCGTATTGGAAGGCCCCAACTGTGACCCCAAACCTGGCAGCCCGAGTCTCATAAGCAGTAGAGCACAAGCATTAGAAGGTCACCAGGGAGGACTCCGGGTAGCGTCCAAATAAGGGGGGCCAAAACAGGGAAGGTGAGTAAGTCTGCAAATAAAATAATGTGGTGGATTCAGGAGCGAACAGGGGGAGGAAGGGGTAAGTAGTAGGAGTACAAAAGCAAAACGGGGGAGGGGGGGGGGGGGGGGGGACAACCCCGCTGGGATCCTCCGGAGAGGTGTAAAGAGTGGTGGGCCACTGCAAGGCCCCGGAGTGGTCCAGGGATAGATAGCGACTCAAAAAAGGCATGTGGGGGAGGTGGTTGGAAAAACAGATGGCAGAGCAAAGTTAAATCAGTCTGTCAAAACCAGTCCCGGAACAATTCCTCAAGGAACCAGTTTGAAGTAGAGAGGGCCTGGGGTCCTGCGGTTCAAGCAGTGAATCAAAGTGTAAGCTGCATGGAGGCAGTCAGATACCTCCAGACCATAAACAACTTGGCCTGTCATAAACGGGAGGCCCAGGTCCTTGTGGCAATAAGGAAAGAACAAGGTGAAGAACAGTACCTGGTGGAGAGGGGCTTCATCCTGGGTCGGACCTCGGGGAGCCGGTAGCAGATGGAGTGTACGGGAGAGAGCGATTAAGGCCCACAACTTTGTCCCAGGAGCAACCCGGAAGGTCAGAGGGGGGGGGGCCAAGGGTGGGCAGATCCTGATGAACCAGGGGCCTTTTCACCCGATGGTAGTAGGGGGGAGATGATCCAGGACAGATCCAGCTTCTTCCACGGTGGTGGTGTGCGGGCGCCCCTGGTAAGTGAAGGACAGCTTGAAGGGGATACCCCAGCAGTAGCAGATTTGGTTGTGGGAGAGAGCCATTGTGTAGGGCTTCATCAGGTGGCGTTTCTGAATAGTTATAGGGGACAGGTCAGCGAAGAACTGGTAGATGCCCCTGGAAGGAGAGATCGTATGTGTCCCATGCCACCCTAAACAGTGAATTTAATCACAATGTCACAGGGGGCCCTTCAGATCTTTTGAGACCCAGGGCTCTATGGACCTGATCAAATTAGAGCTGATCAATAGGGATAGCAGGGACCCGCTCCTGGAATAGGGCAGTTGCAGTGAAGGTGAGGTCCTCTGTAGATGCATATTACCCCTCCTGGCCCTATTCTCAAAGTCTTCCATGGGTAAGAGAGCAGCCTCCATTGCCTTCCTAATGTCAGAGAGGTCCTGTTCACGATTCTCGAAGACCGTTGCAGCAGCGTCCATCTTCTCTAGCTCATTCGTGTGGGTGCCAGCTCTCTGTTTTCTCTAGTAAGATGAGTAGCCAGCATGGTGGTAGCTGCCGAAAGCTCTGCCTGCAGCATTGTCTTGAAGCATGCGAGCAGGTCAGCATCTTGTAAAGGCAGCGCTGGCTGAGCAGAGGGAAGCTCCAGGCTGTCCCCCATGTCCAACGGCAGAATCGAGTCCCCCGAGATCAGCAGCAGCAGAGGCTCAGGACTTGTGGCCGAGGCCTCAAAGATGGCGTCGGGTTGTGAGGGTTCATCCTGGGACGGACCCGCAGCCTTTGCTCTGGACGCACAGGTGAGATTCTTCTGCACCATCGGAGGCAAGGTGTCAGGGCTGGCTAAAAAAATAAAAAGGTGATAATGCCCTCAGGAGAGCGGAAATATCAGCGGATGCGTCCAGGCGGTGAGGAGCAGGATTAGCATGCGGCATCTTGTTTCGCTGCTCACGAGCAATCCCCCCCCCCCCCCAAGATATTTCATCCTCTGCTCCTACTGTGAGTTCCAAGACTTTCCCCTTGTAATGGTGGCCAAGAAGGGTTGCCAACCAATAGCGATCCTTCTCCTTGATGCCACAAACTATCGGGTCCTTTTGAAGGCTTCGAAGAATGAGGGAGCCCATGCACTGCAAGTTTGCGGAGGCATGAGAAGCAGAGTCCTTGGGGTCAGTGAGGATTACAGTATCTGAAACTGCCTCCTCCCAGCCACGTACTACTTCCAAGGGTTTTGGGGACGGAAAACCATCCCTTAAGTTTTGACAAATGTCTTCCTCTGCTTCAGTGCCTCCAAAACTGTCAGAATCCTCCTCTTCCCTCTCCTCTTGTGTGGTTTGTGGCGTTGCAAGAATAGTGTCTGCATAAAGTGGGCCTTGAGAGGAAAGGAAGGCCTCCTCTTCCTCCCGCTGCTCAGCCTCGAGTGCCCTGTCCATAATGCCATGCAGAGTCTGCTCCAGCAGGAACACAACAGGGATTGTGTCACTGATGCATGCTTTGTCACAGCCAGTGTTAATCTTGGCAGCAAATTTCGATTTAGTCTTAGTCTTAGGACTAAAATGGCATTTTAGTTTTAGTCCCATTTTAGTCTTCTGCAATTGTTTTAGTTTTAGTGTATTTAGTCAGCTAAATCTCCAGTACATTTTAGTCGACTAAAATCTTCAGTACATTTTAGTCGTTTAAAACTCATTTTAGTCGTCTAAAATCTAATGGGTGTAATTAAATCATAATGCATTAGTTAACATTTCTCTACAATATCCAAACTCATTATATACTGCTGCAGTGAAAAAACGAATATGTTATTATTTATAGTATTGAGGTATGAACATGCACTACAGACCAACATTAATTTTGAAGTCAAATTTCAATTTAGTTTTAGTCTTAGTCTTTTGACTAAAATGCCATTTTAGTTTTAGTCGTATTTAAGTAGACTAAAATAGTATTCATTTAGTCGACTAAAATGTTTTAGTCGTTTGTCAACAAAATTAACACTGGTCACAGCTCACCATCCTTGTTGCCTCCTCAAATGGTGACAGTACAGTGCATGCATCTTTTATCAGCAGCCATTAGCATTGGGAAAAAAAACAAGCCGTCCTGAGCCTGTCGTTGTGTCATACTCACACAGGTACTCGTTGATGGCCCTCTGCTGCATGTGCAGCTGCTGTAGCATTATCAAAGTTGAGTTCCACCTGGTAGGCATATCACAAATTAGGCGGTTTATGGACAGGTGGAATTCCCTCTGAATTTCAGCCAACCGAGCACTGGCTGTGTATGACCGCCTCAAATGGCTACAGACTCTTCTGGCCTGCTTTAGCAGATCTTCCAACCCTGGGTACCTGTTTAAAGTGGTAGTAAACCCTTACAGACCACTTTTCACTACAGGTAAGCCTATAGTAAGGCTTACCTGTAGTTACCGTGGATATCTCCCAAATCTGCACGGTTTAGGAGATATCCACTGTATCAGCATGTGCTAACGTCATCGGCACATACGCACTGAAGCAACGGCTTGTTTGTGCTGTTGCTTCAGCTGATATGCCGTTACTGACAGCTCCTGTGCGCACGTGCAGGAGTGATGTCATTGCGGCTCCGGCCAATCACAGCGCCGGAGCCCGTGATACCTGGAAACAACTCCGGGGGACATTATCACCGGGCAGAGCAGTGCGCCGGGACCATTGCAGGGGCTTCAATCTAAGGTGAGTATTGCATAATGAGCTAGTATGCTATGCATACTAGCTCATTATGCCCTTGTCTTGCAGGGTTTCTTTATTTTTGGCTTTTCGCGGGTCTACAACCACTTTAAGAAATGCTGCACCACCAAATTGAGGACATGTGCCAGGTATGGTACATGTGTCAACTTTCCCTGTCGAAGGGTGAGCAGGAGGTTAGGGCCATTATCGCACGCCACCATTACTGGATCAGGCTGGTGTGGCGTGAACCACCTTTGGGCCTGCCCCTGCAAAGCTAAAATAATTTCTGCTCTGGTGTGGCTCCTGTACCCTAGACAGACAAGCTAAAGCACTGCATGGCATCTTTTAGCCTGGCTCATTGAATAACCCCTTGAACGCTTAGGGGGTACTGGTGGTTCATAGGGCAATTCAGCAGGGAAGGGCATGGAGGAGGAGGTGGAGCTGACAAATCTCGCATCATTACCACCAGCTGTATGGAGACATGGTGGAAAAACAAGCTGCAGCACTGAGCCCTGTCCTGCATCCTTCCGAGTTGCAAGCAGAGTTACCCAGTGTGCTGTGAACAAAATATATTGTCCCTGACCATGCTTGCTGGACCACGTGTCAGCAGTAACATGGACCTTGCGGCTGACTGCCTTGCCCAACGATGCCACAATATTGCCTTCCACGTGATGGTACAAAGCTGGAATGACTTTACGTGCAAAGAAATAAGGACTGGGAACCTGCCATTGTGGTACAGCACATTCTTTAAATTCACGGAAGGGGGCAGAATCCACCAGACGGAAAGGCAGGAGTTGTAAAGCCAGCAGCTTTGACAAGCTGGAATTTAAACACTGGCCATGTTGGTGGCAGCGACTATTTTTTAAATTTTTTTTTACTGCAGCAGCTGGGGCAGAGAAATTTGCCTGCTATGCTCTACAGCTGGTGGTATGCTGCTTGCAGACATGCTGCAAGGACCTGAGACGCCCTTTCGCTATAACATCATTCCTCTCAATGGATGCTGCTGAGAGGTTATGAGATCTAGCATGGATAGACCTGAACTGTGAGGAGTGAGGATGAGCAGAACTCCATCCCTTTTGTGTGGCTTTCAGGTGCTCTTGCCAACGGGCTGAGTTGGAGGGTAAATGCATTATCAAGCATGTGGAACCCAAATGGCTGCTGTTTTAGTCATGCTTGATCTGCTTGTGGCAGAGATTGCAAATTGCAACAGTGCGATCAGCTGCACGTGTGCAAAAAACAGCCCACACAGCTGAGCTCAGCTGACTCCTCCATGCATGAGGCTATGGCAGGTGTAGCTGTGGATTGGGAGTTAGAATAAGCTGCTCTGGCAGCTGTGATGGGTTATGCACTAGTTTCTGCTTGGGTAATAGAGGATGAGGATGGTTTAGTAAGTTGGACCACTACATCCTCTGCATGCTGTGGCTGGATAGCATGGGCAACATCACTAAATAGGCATGAAATGGTGCCCTGCCTGAGGATAGACCACATCCACCTTTGTCTGTGGACACAAATGCTGCTGGCCCCCTCATATTGCCATGGGAACGTCTGCCTCTCCTTGTTGGCCTTCCAGACATGATGCGGGGCTTATTACCGAAATGTAATAGAGACAGGAAATGTGTACTTGGATGCACTTTAATCAATGGAAAGTGATGTTTGGTTCGCTTTAACTTGAGGACTCACTACACAGACACACTCCACTGACACACCAATATACTGCAGTAAAAATGCACTAAAGCACTTCAATATACTGCAGTAAAAGTGCACTAACGCACTTCAAAATACTGCATTAAAAGTGCACTAACACAATTCAATCTACTGCAGTAAAAGTGCACTAATGCACTCCAATATACTGCAGTAAAAGTGCCCTGATACACTACTATATACTGCGGTAAAACTGCCATGACAGACTACAATATACTGCAGTAAAACTGCCCTAACACACAACAATATATTGCAGTAAACCTGCCCTGACACTACAATATATTGCAGTAAACCTGCCCTTACACACTAAACTGACACTAAAGTAAAAATGAACGGTCGCAATACACTCACGCTGCACTATCATTATATTGAAACTACACTGATACTTTACACTCACAATAGAACCACAATAGCGCACTATAGCACACTAACTCACTAGTAGCAATGAACAGAGCCCTGTTCTATCTATCTCAACTCCAACATTACAGCAAATGGCTGCTCTGGAAAGAACCTTTTATAGTGTTGGGTGGGACTATGAGCAATGAGCCATGATTGGAGAGAGTCATCATGACTGTGTCCAATCATGCCTCTGACAGTGCTATGTGCCCTGATTGGACAAAGTGTTCATTCCTTCAGCCAGTCAGGGTTTCCAATGCACTGTGTTGCACGCGGGCCAAACAAAAGGTCAAACGTCTGTACAATTTGGGTGTTTGCTGAACAGCCAATGTTCAGGCTGAACTTATGCTCGGCTTGAACTGTTTGCCCAACACTACGGTCTAGTTTTTATTTAGGCAAAGCAAAGCTGTACTAATGTGTGCATTCCACTAGATACATACTGTAATTTTACTTTTAAAAGAAACTTTAGTAACAAATGGCAAGATTAAAAGTCAACAGCAAATATTGTAGATGCTTACTAGCCCCTGGAGTCCAACTCTGTGTTCTATGTATTTTGATCTCCCTAGGGTTTCTGCTGCTCTATGCCTCCATCTTGGTTTTGGGAGCCAGCTGTGACTTCCTGAGGTCTCACAGGTGGGCTCCCTTATGCAGGACCGTCTTTAATGTGGGGCAAATGGGGCAGCTACCTGGGGCCCAAACAAGCTGCCCCTTGAGCCCGCGCTATCACGGATTTTAAAAAAGCTGTCCCGATACGACTTTGTCCAAACCGATCACGGGCAGTGCTGCGGGTGCCTGTACACAGATCGGGCTCTGTCACATTGGGGCAAGCATGACAGGAGCTCATATGTGTTGCCTACAAGAGACAGAAAAATTAATTGCCAGGTACAGATCCCTCCCCCTACCTCTTCCCCCAGCAGCTGCTGTTTAGGCTCTCTCATTGGTGAGACTCAGGGAGGGGTTCTCTGTGCTGCTGGTCAACATGTGAGGCTGCAGACTCTGAGAAGTTAGGAGGTAAGTTGATCCATGGCAGTTTAGTGCTAAATCATTAGGTGCAGTATACAGGATGTACTGTAGGTGCAATATACAGGATTTAAGTGCAATATGGCGGAGGTAGGTGCAGCATAGAGATACTAGGTGCAGTATATAGGTACTAGGTGCAGTATGGAGGAGATAAGTGCAGTATTGAAGTACTAGGTGCAGGATGGAGGTACTAGGTGCAGTACAGAGGAGGTAGGTGCAGTACGGAGGAGGTAGGTGCAGTACGGAGGAGGTAGGTGCAGTACGGAGGAGGTAGGTGCAGTACGGAGGAGGTAGGTGCAGTACAGATATACTAGGTGCAGTATTTAGGTGGTAGGTGCAGTATGAAGGTGGATGCAGTATAGATAAGGTAGGTGCAGTATAGAGGTACTAGATAAAGTACGGAGGTGGTGGGTGCAGTATGGAGGAGGTGGATGCAATACAGAGGAGATAGGTGCAGTATGGAGTAGACAGGTGCAGTACAGATGTACTAGGTGCAGTAAAGAGGTGGTGGGTGGAGTATGGAGGTACTAGGCCCAGGATGGAGATACTAGGTGCAGTACAGAGGTGGTGGGTGCAGTATGGAGGAGGTAGGTGCAATATAGAGGTACTAGGTGCATTATGGAGGAGGTGGGTGCAGTGTGGAGGAGGTGGGTGCAGTATTGAAGTACTAGGTACAGGGTGGAGGTACTAGGTACAGTATGGAGGAGGTGGGTGCAGTATGCAGGTGGATGCAGTAAAGAGGAGGTAGGTGCAGTATAGAGGTACTAGGTGCAGTATAAAGATGGTGGGCAAAGTACGGAGGTGGTGGGTGCAGTATGGAGGAGGTGGGTGCAATACAGAGGAGATGGGTACAGTACTTATGTACAAGGTGCAGTAAAGAGGTGGTAGGTGGAGTATGGAGGTACTAGGTGCAGTACGGGGGAAGTAGGTGCAGTATAGAGGAGGTGAGTAAAGTTTGGAGGTGGTGGGTGCAGTATGAAAGAGGTAGGCATAGTACAGAGTAGGTTGGTACAGTACAGTGGTGCTAGGTTCAGTATAGAGGTGGTGAGCACAGTATGGAGGTACTAGGCGCAGGATAGAGATACTAGGAGCAGTACAGAGGAAGTAGGTGCAGTATAGAGGTACGCTAGGTGCAGTATGGAGGTGAATGCAGTATAGAGGTACTAGGTGCAGTATGGAGGAGGTGGGTGCAGTATAGAGGTACTAGGTGCAGTATGGAGGAAGTGGCTGCAGTATTGAGGAACTAGGTGCAGTATGGAGGAGGTGGTTGCAGTATTGAGGTACTAGGTGCAGTACAACCAATAAGTAAGTGGCAATGATGCACAGTAACCTATAACAACGAATCAGTGAGTACAAAAGGGTGAACCTCTCCAGGTGGTGTACTGAAAAAAAAACGCCCTCCTCAAAGTGGAAGCCAGGTGCAGGCTCAGCACGAGCAATATTGAAGAAATGGATTCTTGACAGCCGTACTCCGATTAAAGCCTTTATTGTAATGAATAGTAAAAGTTCATGTGACAACAGAAGCAGGACAAACAGTAAGTTGGCAATGATGCACAGTAACCTATAACAACTAATCAGTGAGTGGTAATAATATGCAGTAATAATATGCAGTAACCTCTAGCAACCAATCAGTGCACAATAATGATTTTTAATAACCTCTAGCAACCAATAAATGAGTGGTAATGATGTGCTGTAACCTCTAGGAACCAGTTAGCAGTAATGATATGCTGTAACCTCTGGCAACTAATCATTATTGCTGCCTGATCTGCTGCAGTAAGCTGATTTGGAGTCTAGCTGCTATTTATTGTATGTCTCAAAGGTGGAGAGCGAAATTGCATGGGGGATGAGGCCCAAGAAGATGTTTGTCTAGAGTCCAATCAATATTAAAGATGGCTTTACCCTTATGTATGAGCCACAGCTTACAGTTGGAATGGTCCTGCGTGATGTGATCGCAGGAGGCTGCAGGCGGGGGTGGGCTGAGGCAATATCAATTTTGCCTAGGCAAGCAACGAGGAAGACAAAAGTTACTCGCTCACCAAAAAAAAATTTCTGAAGTGGCTAGGGGAAAATAAATGAAAGCATGCAAGTGTAATTTTCAGGTGAAGGTCCACTTTAGCTACGATGAGAATAGCTCAACAACATAGCACAGTAAGGTCAGTTAGCAATGAAATGTGTCACCATGTATGATGCATCAGAACGTTGGAATATTTTAAGGGACATTAAGACTGTAGGAGGTGTTCCCATGGCAATAGCAAGCATTATGTCATTCTAAGGCAGTCTTGGAAATGCAGAGCTACAATATGTGAGAAAGCAGGGTGCTGTGAAGAGAAAAAGACAGAAGGAGATCTGGGGGTGGAAAATATCACTTATCAGTTAGTGTTATCATTAGTGGATCCTCATCAGGCTGTTCATACTTTGACCAGTTGCTAAGCATTAAACAAGTTTTTGTAAAAGTATCTAATGAAGGTAAACTAGGTTTGTAAACCTACCTTTTTGATACACAATAATAAAGCAAACAGGTGATGAGAAAAATGCAGGGAGCTACCATTGCTGAGCTCCTTCTATAATTTCCAGTTGCCTGGCTATTATATTGACTATCTGGCTTCAGTACTTTGATTTACTGACCTAGAAAAAGTATGCGGATTAAGAAAGTCACAAGTCCTTGTCCACATACTTGTTCTGGGTCAGTAACTTAAAGTATTGAAATGAGCATCGTTAAAATAAAGTACCAAAAGCAAATAAGAAGTGTGCATGAAAAATATAATTTTTGTACTCCCTGTAAAATTATTATTTTCTGAGTACACTGAGGGACACAGCCAGATCCATAGCATTACCTTAGGGTTAAAGCAACTAAGTTGATAGCACCATCTGGTAGCCAAACCTCATTACAGCCATAACAAACAAAGCAAAGGAGGAGGCAACAGGCCCGAAACAATCAGAGGAGTTCCTTATTGTTCAGTTGTTCAGGAGTTCATTGTTACAGTTGAGGCTACTGTAGATATAGTTACATAGTAGGCGAGGCTGAAAAAAAAGACACGTTCATCAAGTCCAACCTATGTGTGATTATGTGTCAGGATTACATTGTATATCCCTGTATGTTGCGTTCATTTAGGTGGTTATCTAATAGTTTCTTGAAACTATCGATGCTCCCCGCTGAGACCACCGCCTGTGGAAGGGAATTCCACATCCTTGCCGCTCTTACAGTCAAGAACCCTCTATGTAGTTTAAGGTTAAACCTGTTTTCTTCTAATTTCAATGAGTGGCCACGAGTCTTGTTAAACTCTTCTGCGAAAAAGTTTTATTTCTATTGTAGGGTCACCAGTACGGTATTTGTATATTGAAATCATATCCCCTCTCAAGCGTCTCTTCTCCAGAGAGAATAAGTTCAGTGCTCGCAACCTTTCCTCATAACTAAGATCCTCCAGACCCTTTATTAGCTTTGTTGCCCTTCTTTGTACTCGCTCCATTTCCAGTACATCCTTCCTGAGGACTGGTGCCCAGAACTGGACAACATACTCTAGGTGCGGCCGGACCAGAGTCTTGTAGAGTGGGAGAATTATCGTTTTATCTCTGGAGTTGATCCCCTTTTTAATGCATGCCAATATTCTGTTTGCTTTGTTACCAGTAGCTTGGCATTGCATGCCATTGCTGAGCCTATCATCTACTAGGACCCCCGGGTCCTTTTCCATCCTAGATTCCCCCAGAGGTTCTCCCCCCAGTGTATAGATTGCATTCATATTTTTGCCACCCAAATGCATTATTTTACATTTTTCTACATTGAACCTCATCTGCCATGTAGTTGCCCACCCCATTAATTTGTTCAGATCTTTTTGCAAGGTTTCCACATCCTGCGGAGAAGTTATTGCCCTGCTTAGCTTAGTATCGTCTGCAAAAACAGAGATTGAACTGTTTATCCCATCCTCCAGGTCGTTTATGAACAAATTAAATAGGACTGGTCCCAGCACAGAACCCTGGGGGACCCCACTACCCACCCCTGACCATTCCGAGTACTCCCCATTTATCACCACCCTCTGAACTCGCCCTTGTAGCCAGTTTTCAATCCATGTACTCACCCTATGGTCCATGCCAACGGACCTTATTTTGTACAGTAAACGTTTATGGGGAACTGTGTCAAATGCTTTTGCAAAATCCAGATACACCACGTCTACGGGCCTTCCTTTATCTAGATGGCAACTCACCTCCTCATAGAAGGTTAGTAGATTGGTTTGGCAAGAACGATTCTTCATGAATCCATGCCGATTACTGCTAATGATACCGTTCTCATTACTAAAATCTAGATCTATAGTGCCCAACTGAGGGGCGGGCAAAACACACCAAAAACATAAATAACAGGTGAAGCTCTAAATATGGGTAAATCATACAGCCATCTGTAAAACCTTGCAGTCAAAACCAGCATTCACCAATGCAGCCACAATCTTAAAAAAACTTGATAACGGTATGTACAAAGGACCAAATGGCAGCTCTACAGTGTTTCCTTATGCTTGAGAAATGGTCTGATGGATACATTTAGAAAAAGCAGACAAAGATGCAGCAAGTGCCTTAGACTATGATAACTAAAAAAAAGAATCAGTATTCCTATAAGAGGTAAGATTTAGCTATACCGTAAAGCCTCGTACACACGAGTGGATTTTCTGCCCACAAAACCGCAGACTTTTGTCCGAAGGGCGTTGGTCCCAAACTTGTCCTGCATATAAACGGCATACAGTTGTCGGCCAACAAACCCGAACGTAGTGACGTACTAGACGTACTACAAGCCGAGAAAGAGGAAGTTCAATTGTCATGCGACCCTTTGGGCTCCTTCTGCTAATTTCATGTTAGTAGAAGTTTGGTGAGTGTCGATTTGCATTTTTCATTTCTTGCTTGTCAGTTTCTGAACAGCCGTTCGTCAACCAGCCATGTTGAGTTCTCATTGGAGAGATCGTTCATATCATTAGGGTTGGAGTTATTGCTTTGACCCAAGCCCAGTCCAGGAACAGGAGGAGTTCTTGGACTAAGAATTGGTTGCTTAATCGTGACCAATTCTCTCATATGCCTTTGCTGCAGGAGCTCCAGGAGAATAATCCTGAAGATTTTAGGAATTATCTCCGGATGACAGACCCCTGTTTTCACCATCTTTTGGCATTACTGACCCCCTATATTAAGAAGCAGGACACATGCATGCGACTTGCCATTACTCCTGAGCAAAGGCTCACAGCCACCTTGTGGTACTTGGCGACGGGGAGACGTCTTCAGGACCTCAAGTTTATGACTGGGATCTCTCCCCAGGCTCTGGGACTCATTATTCCAGAGACCTGTTCTGCCATTATTCAAGTCCTGCAGAAGGACTATATTTGGGTAAGTTTTAGCCTTTAACATCACATTCTATGTATTTAATGTTTGCTACTGTATTGTATTCATTTCTTGATTCCATAATTACCATTATTGTAATATGCTGTGAATGTCCTCGTTGTCCTCATGCATGCTGTAAGCTTTTAATGCTCCTTTTTTGTCCTTCATGCATATTTTCCTTCACTAACCTCCCCAGCATGCTATCTTGGGCCCATACACACCTAGCCTAGTAACTTAATGTATTTTGTCAGCTAGATTTTTGTGCTTACCCTAAACACCCCCTAAAATGTGTCCAAATGTTATTGCTGTCCTCAAATTCAGGCAGAGTGCAAGAGGCCATTTTTTGGGGCACAAACGCATTAGGAACCCTCCCTCTCCCCCCCTCCAAATGCTAAGTCAACCGATACCAATAGTCTATATGCTGACTTTGCAAAACCCATACACACTATACCTCTTGTGGTCACATTTCTGGATGAATTCCCCAAAGCATGTAGTGCAAGGGCCTGTCTGATTCAAATTGTAACTTAGAAAGTTTTTGTCTCATTATCTTGATAGGTAATTTATGAATGGCAAAATGTGCTTCAATTTGGACAGTGTGCATCATATCCATATTTTTAGATTATGACACTTCTTACCCGTCCACTGGGCTGCCAATAGTGTAAGTAAGGAGGGGCTGGCCAAAGTATCACACATTATTTATGCATTCAGCTCTCATGGAAGTGGAGAGGGTTACCTGTACAAAACATCTACCTGTTAACTCCCCCCCACCATAAATTTTTTTCTAATGGGCCACCAGAGGGGGTGAGGAATCTGATAAGTTGACCTTACACTTTTGTCTTTAAATACTCATTTCAATTCTACACTTATGTTGGTCAAGAATGTTTTTGTTAAATTTGCTTGCAATGTTTTGTGCAGAAGTAGTCATTTATTCTTTCTTTTTTGACTCCTAGTTTCCTTCCAACCCACAGCAATGGCAGGATGTTGCAGGCCAGTTTCAGCATCAGTGGGATTTTCCCAACTGTAGTGGTGCTATTGATGGGAAACATGTGAGGATTGTCCCACCACCCAACTCTGGCTCATATTTTAATTACAAGGGCTTTTGCAGCATAGTGCTGCTAGCTGTTTCTGCAGTGCATGAGTTCCTTTTTTTGGATGTAGGGAAGAACGGCCGCAACTCAGATGGAGGTGTCATAATGCAGACGGAGTTCTACCATTGGCTCCAGAATGGCACCTTAAATTTGCCAGCTGCTCAGGACAATGTTGAGGGCCTCAATTTTGTATTTGTGGCAGATGAGGCCTTTGCACTGGGGAAACATGTCCTGAAGCCTTTTCCTATGAGGAACCTCACCTCAGAGCAGAGAATCTTTAACTACAGGCTCTCTAGTGCCAGAAGGGTGGTTGAAAATGCCTTTGGCATCCTCTCCAGTCGCTTCAGGCTGATGTGGACCCTGCAGTGTCAGGCCCAGCTGAAGTGGCTGCAGCTCTTCCGGCGGTGGGCAACATGACAGCTCTCGAACCTGCCCGTGCTGGGTTGCCCTCCCAAAATACCCACGATATCCGCCAAAAATATATGGAATATTTTGTGGGTAGAGGGGCAGTGGCTTGGCAGCAAAATGTAACTGATCCAGAATCATAATTTTATCATAAACTACTATTGTCTGTGTTTCTTATCTGTATAATAGGTTATCAAATGGCCTTTTTTTGTCCATGTTAGACAATAGTGCAAACGTACCTTATTTGCTACATGGTGTGTGACAATCTCTTCTTCAGATAACTATTGTGCTGTGGGACTGGGACACACACACACACACACACACACACACACACACACACACACACTTTTTGTTCTTAATGTATCTAATGCATTAAGTTCAAAAACATTATGCTTTTTCAACTCCTTTAATTTCTTTGAGGCCATAATTTGCCTGAGTTGGGCACATTTTAGAGCACATTATCACTGTAACTACACCAACTTAACAAATACACTGGTACACACAAATACACTAAACAATGTGTGGCTTATTATTTCAATGCTTAAGCATTGAAATAAGCCACACATTGTTTAGGAAAGAACATTTTACTCCAAGCACATTCACATGTGCGTTTTAAGGTTTTATAACAAACCAACACAGAGCCGGTACAAGGGGCGGGCGAGAGGGGCGGGTGCCCTGGGCGGAGTCTGAGAAGGGGCGGATTTCTCCCCCTCCCTCTGCTCGCTGACTGAGCATAATACCAGAGCCGCACGCATTTCCACGGCCGCCCGCTCTGCTCCCTCCCCCTGCATCCTCATTGGCAGGGAGGAGAGGGACTTCAGGAAGGGCTGAAACTGGGGGGCGGACAAGCCTCCCATTATCTCAGTAACTGTGAAAAAACAGACTGATTTCTCCCATCCGTAGGACAGGAGAAGCAGTCTGTAAATTCTGAGACTGGTGGCTGCAGCTCTGTAAGAGTGTCTGTGACACTTACACAGCCCAGCGAACACATCACCTCCTCCCCTCACTGACGGGAAATCAGGGAGGAATACAGCTCTCCTCCTCCCACCACTGCCCCTCCAGTGACTTCCTGCCCCGCCCACACTATCCCCAGCGTGCAGATGTATCTGAAGGGGGGATGTGTGGGCTGGAAATATGAAAACAGCAGCTGCAGATTCCTCTGCCTGATCTTCCAGCCTCGACTTGTGGGTGAGTGTGCATCTGTGCACACTGCAGTACACTGTAATCTCTGAACTGTCCTTATCTCCATCCCCCCTCTCATGTTCTTTCAAGACATTCACTAACTTTCACTTTCAGTTAGACTGGCAATAGCTGGTACACATTTCTTTCCAGCAACCACAGATTGCAGGAAAGAAATTTGCATGGTTCCCCTGTCAGCACAGTCCCTTCCACTGAGCAATTGTATTCTCCCGACAAATAGCGATCACTAGCAGATATAGCAACTGCTAGTGATAATCATAAGAGAATCCAGCAGGCTGGTTGTACCCAATTTGATCGATCAACTTGGTACATTCAGCCTGCCCATTAATGGTTCAAATCTCAGCCAGTTCCTGCTGAACCAGCTGAGATTTAACCACTTGCTTACTGGGCACTTCAACCCCCCTCCCAACCAAACCAATTTTCAGCTTTCAGCGCTGACGCACTTTGAATGACAATTGCATGGTCATGCTACACTGTACCCAAATAAAACAGGTAATTTTTCTCCTTCATTGATGTACGCTGATGATGCAGCACTGATGGGCACTGATGGGTGGCAGTGATGGGCGCTGATGGGTGGCAATAATTGGCACTGATCGGTTACACTGATTGGCACCACTGGTGGGCATTGATAGGTGGCACTCATGGGCATTAATAGGTGGCAATGGCAGGTGGCACAGATGAGGCATAATTGCCTCTTCCTCTTCGGGACAGATGTCCCTTGCAGATGAGGCGGTGATCAGCTTTTTTTTCTGCTCGCACTCTCAGCGTGAGGAGAAAAAAAAAAAAAACGATCACAGAGCTTTTGTTTTGATCATGTGATCAGCTGTCATTGGCTGACAGCTGATCACATGGTAAGGGGCCAGGACAGGCCCCTTACTCGGATCGGTGATCACCCGAGTCTCAGTGACTCAGCGTGCACAGCGCGCGCAGGGCGCATGCACAGGGGAGGCCATCATGATGGCCTCCCGGAAAATCAGGTCTGCGCTGTGGCCGTCATTCGGCTATAGCGCGGACGTCAAGAGGTAAACTAACTATGGCTGGTCTTAGCTCTTAGGCAGCACATATATTGATCACTTTTTTCAATCAACTATTAGGTTGAATAAAAAAAAAAAAAAAAAAAAAAAAGAATGTTCCAATTCCCCCATCTACACATTCCAGGTGGAAGGGGGAATCCTCCCACTGTGGACCAGTGGTGGAATCCATAGTGGTGGTGTATAGAGCCAAAAAGATTAGAATTGTGTCGATGTCCCAATATTTATGGACTTGACTGTACATATAATTAAAATGTGTGAGTGAACTCTGTTTATCGCATTAAACCTAATTGAATTTGTATTATTTTAAGTATATTTTTGTTTTGAAACGACATTGACTCTCTTAAAAATGGGGGGGGGGGGGGGCGCAGGTTGCCATCTTCGCCTTGGGCACCAAATGGCCTTGTCCCAGCACTGAACCAACATCTTGGTGTATAAACATGTATGTTTGCCATTATTTTGCCTTTTTTTGGGGCTAAACAGGCATGTTTGAAAACATAAGATACACATCCCCAACTCAGGAACTTACAAAGTTCGAGTTTGTTAAAGTAAAGGCCATATGAGACATTAGTATCCCAAGACTGTGTTGATGTAACCTTCCTCAAATGGGGTGATCTCACCCCTCTAAAAGCCAAAATTTGAAGCCACGTCCATGTAGAGGCATAACTGTTAAATGTCCCTTATGATCCTGTGCCTAAAATGTGTGTAGGTACAAACAGGTTTGTTTCTAAAGCCCCAAAGCACACTGTGTGTCAACATGTGCTATCTCCCATCACAGGGTATAAATTGATGCGTTTTGGGGGTTCAACCCCTTCCTCATAACTAAAGTAGGTAAGAGGAAGGGGTTGCAACCCCAAAACGCGTCCATTGATATCCCATGATGGGAGCTAGCACATGTTGACCCACTGTGTGTTTTGTGGCTTTAGTAAACTAGATGTAAGGAAATAAGAATATTTTGTCACTATTCGTGGGCATCTTTAAATTTTGACTTTGCGATTCTTAAAAACACATAAAGATTACAATTAACATTACTTAGGGCAGTGTTTCCCAACTCTCCTTCTCCAGATGCATTCCCAGGTCATGTTTTCTATATTTTGTGCTTTTGTCACAGGTGATGATGTAATTTTCAAGGTTAGTAATTCACACAGTCGTTTTTATACTGAGGAAAATACAGAAAACAGGACCTGGTGGTGCACCTAGAGAAGTGGAGAAACACTGTGTAAGGGCTTACCTTGGTTGGAGTCCATAGTGCAGAGATGTATGCTAACCCTTGCAAATATATACGGCCCACGGCAACAAAGTAAAAAGCTACCTGGTCTGTGAATCTGTGCACGGGGGCTTGACAGGAATTTACCATAGGATTGTCGAGGTGAAGCTGTAGTCAGGGATTCCAGAAGTCAGAGTAAACGATCAAAAGAGCCAGAAGCCGGGGTCAGTCTTGGAACACTGCAACTTGAAAACAAGAACACAGGAACCTTTGGCAATACAAGAGACAATGAACTGAAAAAACCCTCAGAGTGAGGCAGTGTTTTATACCCAGCTGATTAGATAAACTGCCTCAGCTGAACTAGGAGTGACAGGTACTAATTGCAAAGCAATATACAGAGTATAGCCCTCAGTGCTGCATGCAGGACAAAGCATAGCTGGAAACTAGGCTGAATAATGATCTGAGGTGTGGCTCAGAGGCAATGCATCAGGAGCAGTAAACAGAAAGTCATGGGTTCAATACCTCCTTGAGCCACTTGGGCCATGACCAGAAAAGAAAAGAAAAAAGAGAGGCTTCCACCATGTCAGGAAAAAAGTGTGGTGGTCCCATCTGTACTTGACCATACCATGAAAAAATACCCCCTAAATTGGACTTTAAAAAGACCACCAACACTGATTGTATGTACAAATATTAAAAATAGAAAAGTGAACAAATATAAAAAAAGTGAAACATCTAGGTGTGCATACAGCATTACATGACAAAAACCAAACAAAATGAAAAATTACACTAATACTCTCTGCTGGGTAAGTACCCAAATACCTGATGCGTTTCTGGTTTCTACATGTTGGAGAATGGTCACAAATATTAGCTGAATTGGAGTGACATGGAGCGATTCCATGTCAGGAGAATAAAGAGTCCAATGTTGGGGAAGGTACAGGAAAACCACTGCTAGCTTGAGAAAATCAGTTTTCACATCGGTGTAGTACCCAGTGTATCACAGCGAATGAGTTGCGGCTGTAAACAGTAAGTGCTGTGAAGGGCCGTGAAGCCAGAGGCAGCCTCACATAGAGCTGCTGGGTTAGCCACTGCTAACCAATGGTCCCTGACTTGGTGTGCCCAGTAGAAGTAATGTCCATGTATTTTCTCCCCCATGTGAATCCAAAAAAGCGTACACAGAACATGGAGCATAGAATCCAAAGCTGACATTGAGAGCGAGTGCAATATGTAAATATATCCGATTGGCCTGTTGAAAAGTCTGGACGGCTGAAGCTGTGACGGGATCTCTATTCCCCCCCCCCCATTTGAAGTTGAGGACACCTGAGGATCCATCTTGCCAGCCTTGGTGGCTAAACAAGCTTTCTGAGACTTGTAAGACGTATGTCTTCTCAAGTCACCTGGTTCCGGTAAGCCTCCTCTGATGCTCCGGTGGTGGTCCTGACACTCATTTAGACGTCTCATTTATTTGGTGTTCTATCTATCCACTTGCCAGAAGCTTTCCATTGTTGTTTTCATTATTCAACCCTCAAAGACTTTTGGTGGCGGGTGTTGAATTTTATTAGGATCATAATTTTCAACATTTATGGACATTTTGTTATTTCTTCACTTTTATACTATTTTGCACATTGTTTTTCCACTGGTCTATTAGAATCAATTTATATGACAGTGTGTGGCACTCAGTACATTTTTGATTGTGTTTAGTTATTTATATGTAATTTTGAATTATATTATTTTTAATTTTTTTTGTGGGCCCTCCAGAAATGGTTTGGGCTTAGTTCACTATGTTTTTTCATCTATAATATTTACACATATAGCGCTACACTTTATACACTTTTTATTTCTATTTTACCTTTGTCTAAGAGGTGTGTCAGCTGCTTACTGTGTAACCATCCTCTATTAATATTGGTGCAGCGCTGTACTCATCTCCCATTGAATCCAAAAAAGGTATAGTTAGCAGACAGACAGGCTAGAAATAGTAATATGAAACATTGTTTGGAAGTGTCTTTCAATTGTCTGTTTTGGCATAGAGCCAAGCTGAATACATGATTCCCTTTCCAAAGCAGGAATACTTATATGTTTTGTGCAAGTTTTACACATGGAGTGGGACACCAAAACAAGAGTGTTTTGGTGTCCCACACTAGTGCTCCTGCGTCCAGCTGCGTAACAGCTGCTGAGTGTCCTCTACTGGCACTGAATAAAGTTGACATTTCATTAGTTATGAACACATCTAGACAATCTAATGAACTTATGTTACATCAAAATAGGCCATAACAAATGCATTTTACATGCAATTCCCGATAACAAAATATTAGTGGTCGATCAAAATGATGTTTAATGTCCCATGAATGATTCCTGTGTCCACGAACCTCAAACTTGGCATTTTAAACTGTACAACAGTAAAAAAAAGAACATGGACCAGCATGAAAGTAATAATAATAATAGGAACACACGACAAATACTTACTTTTATGCAGCACTTTCCTGATCTTTCTATACTGATCTTCCTCTCTCAATTTAAGGTCTGACCAGTGTTTTCTCAACTGATCGTACCCCAAAATTCCTGTGCAGTCTTCTCACAACTTTAGCCATGATCTTGGCCTTTCTGATATTTGGGTTTATGTAAGGTCCATGCTTCCCATCATAGTCTGTCCTCACTAATCACCAACATTTCTTCAAACGACATATTTGTGGCCTTATAGCTCCTCCTGGATCTGGAAGTGGCTTTCTCCGGGTTTTCATCATTGCTGCTCTCACCACACACCACCATTTGCTCTCCCACTGCCCTGAAAGAGAAGAGGCGGGGAATACACTAGAAAGAAGGACAAGGGCGGAGTTTCATGCATGCGCAGTGTATATAAAGCCATAATGTGCGATCGATGTAACGACCATAGGAACGATGTGGGAGTGGAGGACGAACGAACGCCATCGCCAACGCACAAAAGGAGCCATAAAACAAAGGTACAGTTGTAAATTGGGGCATCGGTGGCTAGTGGCCTATACTGCTTAGATTGAGGCCTATATTGGGACCAGATTATGAGTTAAGCCTGACATTATGGTTTGTCTTGTGTTCTGTCTTGCAGGCATCAAATAAATAATTGAAAATGGTGGATAAATTCACTGCGCCCGACATTTTTCCTCAATTTATCGACCAATACCGGGAGCTGCCCTGTCTATGGAAGGTGAAAAGTAGGGATTACTCTAATAAAATCAAGAGGAAGGCAGCGATGGAGAAACTTCTGGAATTGGTGAAGCCTCTGTACTCCAGGACAAACATCAATTTTGTGAAGAGCAGAATTGGGAACCTGAGGAGTACGTTTAATAGGGAGCACAAGAAGGTCCAGGAATCCCAGAGGTTGGGAGCATCAGCAGATGACATATATGTCCCCAGGCTGTGGTACTACCATTTCTCAACAATCAATTTGCAACAGTCATGAGCTCAAAATTGTGTGTGATTGATGACCAAAAAAATAAATAAATAAATACTAATTATGTCCCATTTTCATACACAGGAAAGCGGCAGTTTGGAGGAGCCAGTCGCCAGCAGCCACACAGATTCCCAGATCCCTCCCCTACGCCCTCCTGCTAAAAGGGCCAGGAAGAGCAGGAACCTAGATGAGGCCACAGCTGCCTTCCTCAGCCACGCAACAACAGCCATCAGTATGGTCCCCGATGCAGCTGAGGCATATATGGGGAGCAAAGGATGTGCGAGAAATTAATTCTGCAGCTCCTCAATGGGGAGGGGACAAATTTGCTCAAAAATTTCAGATTTGGGGGAGCGTGGCCAAGATGGCGCTGTGAGAGGACGTTCTGGCAGAGAGCTCTGCTGAGATCCTAGACCTTTTCCCCTTCACAGAAGCCGAAAGAGCTTGGAAATCAGCGCACAGCACCTACATGCTCAGCCCGAGCTCCACGAGGAAGGGGTAAGTTGAAATTTCCCCCTGTGACGGAGGAATCAGAGGCGGCCTGTGCCGACCGCGTGGGGACCGGGAAACGTGCCCTCACTGACATGGCATCCCAGACTGAACAACAGGAACAGTCCCCTTCTTCCCAGCCAGGCTTAGCTGATGTGCTGGCAGCTATAGCAAACTGCCAGGCTTCCATCACTGCCCTAACTACTAAGGTGGATGCAGTACAATTGGATGTGGGGCTAATAAGACTGGACATGGATAAAATACGCTCCAGACTGACTACTGCTGAGCAACGCCTGGGACATGTGGAGGATACTGTGGAGAGCCGTGGAGCTGATCTCCGTGCCCTGCACACCAAAATCAGGGCCCTGGAATATAAATCCGAGGATGCAGAAAATCGCAATAGGAGGAACAACCTCCGTATAGTTGGCATGGCGGAAGGGGCTGAGGGTCAGCGTCTGACTGAATTTATTGAGGAATTACTCCGCACCCTTCTTCCGGCGGCCCAGTTCTCGCCCTTCTACGCTGTTGAGAGGGCCCACCGGATTCCACCTAAGCCGGGTCCTCCCGGAGCGCCACCGCGCACTTTCATTTTGAAATTTCTAAATTTCAGAGATAGAGATGAAGTGCTCAGGGCAGCCAGAGTGAAGGGAGATCTACAGTTTCAGAACAACAAAATCCTTATATTTCCTGATTATTCAGTTGAAACTCAAAAACCGAGACGCTCTTTTGACCATGTTAAAGCAGCCATGCGCCTTAAGGGCATTCGTTACAGTATTCTCTTCCCTGCATGTCTCCGGGTCCAGGACGGGGAAACTACCAGATTTTTTACATCCCCCCGAGATGCAACCGCATGGCTGGAGTCGCTCTCTCCAAATCGCTGACTGCTGACCGCTGAACCCTGTTGATTTACTTCCTCTACATGTTATAGGATGAACATATCCCTCTAACAAGTGAGAGCGTGTTAGCACCTGTTGTGCCTTTGTTGATTAACTGTTCTAATTTCAAGTACTGTGTCCCAGGTGATTTATGACTCTAAGACTGCCAACATATGCATTGTGGCTTGATATGCATTACATTACTGATGCCAGCATTCTAATGTAGGCCTGATAAGCAACTGGGAGACTAGCTATTTCCTGACACAGCACAGCAAGTACATAATTTTTTCCCAAAGGACCCAGTGTATTTGTCACTAAAGCTCCTAATATGTAAACTTGTTCACTGGCGGACTCTAGTGCTGACTTTCTGTACTGCAAGCTCAAGTTTCATCTCTTTTTTGACCGTCTGGATGTACGTTCCTGTTGACATACCTACCTTCATAGACAATCGGTTCCGGTGAGGTCTGTTGATCCTGGATATGTCTCAGATTGACAAGTGCCTCTACCACCTATGAGCTGCTACAAATTGATGGAATAGCTCTCCCTGTGTGTTCTGGCACAATGGTTATAACCAAAGGAATATTCCCTTATTTGTTTTTCCTTTTTTTTCCCCCTTTATCTATGAAGGCGAAGATGGGAATGGCCTAATAACTCTTTATTGTTTGTTTTTCCCCTGCTACCTCTTGGCAGCAGAGCCTCTCATCACTCTATGTGGACAGGTCAACTCCACTAAGTGACTGCACCCATTGGTTCACGCTCCCTCACATTGGGTGTTTGATGTTTGGGGAACAAAGCATTCCTAGGTTGGGGGTGGGGATGCGAGGTGGGGGGGGGAGGTTGTTAAAAAAAATTTTTGTTAACTTGTTTGTTTTTTACAGGTGCTTTAGCTTGTCTATATTTAAAGTCTCTGACATGGAACTACACATGCTGCAGTATGTAATAATGGGACCAGATGCTGCCCCCTTGAGATGGTCACTCACTACATTTCTCCCTTACCCCATATCTAATGGCTGAGTTTAAAGTAATTTCATGGAACGTGCGGGGCCTTAACATGGCTGTGAAGCGCTCCCTGGTGTTCTGCTTCCTACAAAAACATAACCCTCAGATCTGTATCCTACAGGAGACTCATCTGCAGGGCAACAAAATTGTCTGCCTTAAAAAAGCTTGGGTTTGTCTGATTTATCATTCCACCTTTTCTACCTATGCCCGTGGGGTCAGCATCTTGGTTCATAAGACACTACCGTTTAGGCTTCTGGAGGTCAGAACTGACAGGGGGGTAGATTTATTGTTGTGCATGCTAATATATATGATAAAAATCTAGCATTAGTTGGAATCTATATACCTCCACCAGCCACCGGCGGGATCCTTCACGAGATCATGCAAATTGTGGTACAGTTTGATACAGCCTTGGTCTTTCTCCTGGGGGATTTCAATATGGTCCCTTCGGTGGAACTTGACAGACTACACCAGTCGGCTCGTGGCAATCCAGAGCTTAAGCAGTGGGCTGAAACTTTTGCCCTCACTGACGTGTGGAGGTATATACATCCGACATTGAGGGTATACACTTGCCATTCCTCCTCGCACAAGACTCTGTCTAGAATAGACCTTGTATATGCCTCTGGTCCTGCATTACAATATGTTCAGGACCTGACTGTGCTTCCCAGGGGAATTTCCGATCATGCGCCCTTATGCTTGATGCTGACCTTGACTACTCCCCCCAGAACCCGCCTGTGGCGACTCTCCAGATTCTGGGCTAATGATGATAGGCTGCAGGAACCCCTTACAGCTTCCATTTGTAACTTTTGGACGGACAACACCGACTCTACCACCCCACCGGTTTTATGGGACTCCTTTAAGGCCTGGGCTAGGGGGGAATTCATGACTAATATCGCTCGTCTTAAACGAGAATCCGCTCGTGCTCTGGAAGAGCTTGAGAAAAAGGTCGCTGCATTAGAAGCTGAATTTGTCTCCGCTCCGGGGGATGACCGATATAGGGCGTGGAAACAAGCTCTGTGCAGTCTTTCCACAGCTAGAATGGCCCAAACTGATAAAGCTCTACTATTTTCGGCCCAATGCGTATTTGAACATAGTGGGAAGAATGGGAAACTGCTTGCGTGGCTGGCTAAGGGTAATATACCCTCTACCCCTATAGGTTCCATCAGAAATAGTGCTGGCCAGTTACTCACAGCACCCAACAATATTAATACCCATTTTAGAGAATACTTCCAGGAAGTATACTCCTCTAGGGCTGATACTTCTGATTCTACCCTGTCCTAATTTCTTGACTCACTGGTTATTCCAGTCCTGTCTGAGGGGGCAAGGGAGGGTCTAGAGGCTGATATCACACTGGAAGAGATTCAAATAGCCATGGGGCATCTACGTGGGGGAAAGGCTCCTGGAGCGGACAGCCTACCATCCGAATTCTACTTGAATTTCTCTAAAATCTTGGCCCCTAAATTAACTTCCCTCCTTTCTAAATTTGCGACATTAGAGACCCTACCCGATTCAATGAATGAGGCAATAATTGTGTTGGTTCCTAAACCTGGTAAGGATCCACTTGATTGTGCATCATACAGGCCCATTTCTTTGATCAATGTGGACGCCAAGATTTTTGCTAAGGTCTTGGCCATCCGTTTATCCCGCGCCATAGAGGACCTAATCGGTATTGATCAAACCGGTTTTATGCCGGACAAGGGAACTGACACATGGAGTGGGACACCAAAACAAGAGTGTTTTGGTGTCCCACACTAGTGCTCCTGCGTCCAGCTGCGTAACAGCTGCTGAGTGTCCTCTACTGGCACTGAATAAAGTTGACATTTCATTAGTTATGAACACATCTAGACAATCTAATGAACTTATGTTACATCAAAATAGGCCATAACAAATGCATTTTACATGCAATTCCCAATAACAAAATATTAGTGGTCGATCAAAATGATGTTTAATGTCCCATGAATGATTCCTGTGTCCACGAACCTAAAACTTGGCATTTTAAACTGTACAACAGTAAAAAAAAGAACATGGACCAGCATGAAAGTAATAATAATAATAGGAACACACGACAAATACTTACTTTTATGCAGCACTTTCCTGATCTTTCTATACTGATCTTCCTCTCTCAATTTAAGGTCTGACCAGTGTTTTCTCAACTGATCGTACCCCAAAATTCCTGTGCAGTCTTCTCACAACTTTAGCCATGATCTTGGCCTTTCTGATATTTGGGTTTATGTAAGGTCCATGCTTCCCATCATAGTCTGTCCTCACTAATCACCAACATTTCTTCAAACGACATATTTGTGGCCTTATAGCTCCTCCTGGATCTGGAAGTGGCTTTCTCCGGGTTTTCATCATTGCTGCTCTCACCACACACCACCATTTGCTCTCCCACTGCCCTGAAAGAGAAGAGGCGGGGAATACACTAGAAAGAAGGACAAGGGCGGAGTTTCATGCATGCGCAGTGTATATAAAGCCATAATGTGCGATCGATGTAACGACCATAGGAACGATGTGGGAGTGGAGGACGAACGAACGCCATCGCCAACGCACAAAAGGAGCCATAAAACAAAGGTACAGTTGTAAATTGGGGCATCGGTGGCTAGTGGCCTATACTGCTTAGATTGAGGCCTATATTGGGACCAGATTATGAGTTAAGCCTGACATTATGGTTTGTCTTGTGTTCTGTCTTGCAGGCATCAAATAAATAATTGAAAATGGTGGATAAATTCACTGCGCCCGACATTTTTCCTCAATTTATCGACCAATACCGGGAGCTGCCCTGTCTATGGAAGGTGAAAAGTAGGGATTACTCTAATAAAATCAAGAGGAAGGCAGCGATGGAGAAACTTCTGGAATTGGTGAAGCCTCTGTACTCCAGGACAAACATCAATTTTGTGAAGAGCAGAATTGGGAACCTGAGGAGTACGTTTAATAGGGAGCACAAGAAGGTCCAGGAATCCCAGAGGTTGGGAGCATCAGCAGATGACATATATGTCCCCAGGCTGTGGTACTACCATTTCTCAACAATCAATTTGCAACAGTCATGAGCTCAAAATTGTGTGTGATTGATGACCAAAAAAATAAATAAATAAATACTAATTATGTCCCATTTTCATACACAGGAAAGCGGCAGTTTGGAGGAGCCAGTCGCCAGCAGCCACACAGATTCCCAGATCCCTCCCCTACGCCCTCCTGCTAAAAGGGCCAGGAAGAGCAGGAACCTAGATGAGGCCACAGCTGCCTTCCTCAGCCACGCAACAACAGCCATCAGTATGGTCCCCGATGCAGCTGAGGCATATATGGGGAGCAAAGGATGTGCGAGAAATTAATTCTGCAGCTCCTCAATGGGGGAGGGGACAAATTTGCTCAAAAATTTCAGATTTGGGGGAGCGTGGCCAAGATGGCGCTGTGAGAGGACGTTCTGGCAGAGAGCTCTGCTGAGATCCTAGACCTTTTCCCCTTCACAGAAGCCGAAAGAGCTTGGAAATCAGCGCACAGCACCTACATGCTCAGCCCGAGCTCCACGAGGAAGGGGTAAGTTGAAATTTCCCCCTGTGACGGAGGAATCAGAGGCGGCCTGTGCCGACCGCGTGGGGACCGGGAAACGTGCCCTCACTGACATGGCATCCCAGACTGAACAACAGGAACAGTCCCCTTCTTCCCAGCCAGGCTTAGCTGATGTGCTGGCAGCTATAGCAAACTGCCAGGCTTCCATCACTGCCCTAACTACTAAGGTGGATGCAGTACAATTGGATGTGGGGCTAATAAGACTGGACATGGATAAAATACGCTCCAGACTGACTACTGCTGAGCAACGCCTGGGACATGTGGAGGATACTGTGGAGAGCCGTGGAGCTGATCTCCGTGCCCTGCACACCAAAATCAGGGCCCTGGAATATAAATCCGAGGATGCAGAAAATCGCAATAGGAGGAACAACCTCCGTATAGTTGGCATGGCGGAAGGGGCTGAGGGTCAGCGTCTGACTGAATTTATTGAGGAATTACTCCGCACCCTTCTTCCGGCGGCCCAGTTCTCGCCCTTCTACGCTGTTGAGAGGGCCCACCGGATTCCACCTAAGCCGGGTCCTCCCGGAGCGCCACCGCGCACTTTCATTTTGAAATTTCTAAATTTCAGAGATAGAGATGAAGTGCTCAGGGCAGCCAGAGTGAAGGGAGATCTACAGTTTCAGAACAACAAAATCCTTATATTTCCTGATTATTCAGTTGAAACTCAAAAACCGAGACGCTCTTTTGACCATGTTAAAGCAGCCATGCGCCTTAAGGGCATTCGTTACAGTATTCTCTTCCCTGCATGTCTCCGGGTCCAGGACGGGGAAACTACCAGATTTTTTACATCCCCCCGAGATGCAACCGCATGGCTGGAGTCGCTCTCTCCAAATCGCTGACTGCTGACCGCTGAACCCTGTTGATTTACTTCCTCTACATGTTATAGGATGAACATATCCCTCTAACAAGTGAGAGCGTGTTAGCACCTGTTGTGCCTTTGTTGATTAACTGTTCTAATTTCAAGTACTGTGTCCCAGGTGATTTATGACTCTAAGACTGCCAACATATGCATTGTGGCTTGATATGCATTACATTACTGATGCCAGCATTCTAATGTAGGCCTGATAAGCAACTGGGAGACTAGCTATTTCCTGACACAGCACAGCAAGTACATAATTTTTTCCCAAAGGACCCAGTGTATTTGTCACTAAAGCTCCTAATATGTAAACTTGTTCACTGGCGGACTCTAGTGCTGACTTTCTGTACTGCAAGCTCAAGTTTCATCTCTTTTTTGACCGTCTGGATGTACGTTCCTGTTGACATACCTACCTTCATAGACAATCGGTTCCGGTGAGGTCTGTTGATCCTGGATATGTCTCAGATTGACAAGTGCCTCTACCACCTATGAGCTGCTACAAATTGATGGAATAGCTCTCCCTGTGTGTTCTGGCACAATGGTTATAACCAAAGGAATATTCCCTTATTTGTTTTTCCTTTTTTTTCCCCCTTTATCTATGAAGGCGAAGATGGGAATGGCCTAATAACTCTTTATTGTTTGTTTTTCCCCTGCTACCTCTTGGCAGCAGAGCCTCTCATCACTCTATGTGGACAGGTCAACTCCACTAAGTGACTGCACCCATTGGTTCACGCTCCCTCACATTGGGTGTTTGATGTTTGGGGAACAAAGCATTCCTAGGTTGGGGGTGGGGATGCGAGGTGGGGGGGGGAGGTTGTTAAAAAAAATTTTTGTTAACTTGTTTGTTTTTTACAGGTGCTTTAGCTTGTCTATATTTAAAGTCTCTGACATGGAACTACACATGCTGCAGTATGTAATAATGGGACCAGATGCTGCCCCCTTGAGATGGTCACTCACTACATTTCTCCCTTACCCCATATCTAATGGCTGAGTTTAAAGTAATTTCATGGAACGTGCGGGGCCTTAACATGGCTGTGAAGCGCTCCCTGGTGTTCTGCTTCCTACAAAAACATAACCCTCAGATCTGTATCCTACAGGAGACTCATCTGCAGGGCAACAAAATTGTCTGCCTTAAAAAAGCTTGGGTTTGTCTGATTTATCATTCCACCTTTTCTACCTATGCCCGTGGGGTCAGCATCTTGGTTCATAAGACACTACCGTTTAGGCTTCTGGAGGTCAGAACTGACAGGGGGGTAGATTTATTGTTGTGCATGCTAATATATATGATAAAAATCTAGCATTAGTTGGAATCTATATACCTCCACCAGCCACCGGCGGGATCCTTCACGAGATCATGCAAATTGTGGTACAGTTTGATACAGCCTTGGTCTTTCTCCTGGGGGATTTCAATATGGTCCCTTCGGTGGAACTTGACAGACTACACCAGTCGGCTCGTGGCAATCCAGAGCTTAAGCAGTGGGCTGAAACTTTTGCCCTCACTGACGTGTGGAGGTATATACATCCGACATTGAGGGTATACACTTGCCATTCCTCCTCGCACAAGACTCTGTCTAGAATAGACCTTGTATATGCCTCTGGTCCTGCATTACAATATGTTCAGGACCTGACTGTGCTTCCCAGGGGAATTTCCGATCATGCGCCCTTATGCTTGATGCTGACCTTGACTACTCCCCCCAGAACCCGCCTGTGGCGACTCTCCAGATTCTGGGCTAATGATGATAGGCTGCAGGAACCCCTTACAGCTTCCATTTGTAACTTTTGGACGGACAACACCGACTCTACCACCCCACCGGTTTTATGGGACTCCTTTAAGGCCTGGGCTAGGGGGGAATTCATGACTAATATCGCTCGTCTTAAACGAGAATCCGCTCGTGCTCTGGAAGAGCTTGAGAAAAAGGTCGCTGCATTAGAAGCTGAATTTGTCTCCGCTCCGGGGGATGACCGATATAGGGCGTGGAAACAAGCTCTGTGCAGTCTTTCCACAGCTAGAATGGCCCAAACTGATAAAGCTCTACTATTTTCGGCCCAATGCGTATTTGAACATAGTGGGAAGAATGGGAAACTGCTTGCGTGGCTGGCTAAGGGTAATATACCCTCTACCCCTATAGGTTCCATCAGAAATAGTGCTGGCCAGTTACTCACAGCACCCAACAATATTAATACCCATTTTAGAGAATACTTCCAGGAAGTATACTCCTCTAGGGCTGATACTTCTGATTCTACCCTGTCCTAATTTCTTGACTCACTGGTTATTCCAGTCCTGTCTGAGGGGGCAAGGGAGGGTCTAGAGGCTGATATCACACTGGAAGAGATTCAAATAGCCATGGGGCATCTACGTGGGGGAAAGGCTCCTGGAGCGGACAGCCTACCATCCGAATTCTACTTGAATTTCTCTAAAATCTTGGCCCCTAAATTAACTTCCCTCCTTTCTAAATTTGCGACATTAGAGACCCTACCCGATTCAATGAATGAGGCAATAATTGTGTTGGTTCCTAAACCTGGTAAGGATCCACTTGATTGTGCATCATACAGGCCCATTTCTTTGATCAATGTGGACGCCAAGATTTTTGCTAAGGTCTTGGCCATCCGTTTATCCCGCGCCATAGAGGACCTAATCGGTATTGATCAAACCGGTTTTATGCCGGACAAGGGAACTGACACATGGAGTGGGACACCAAAACAAGAGTGTTTTGGTGTCCCACACTAGTGCTCCTGCGTCCAGCTGCGTAACAGCTGCTGAGTGTCCTCTACTGGCACTGAATAAAGTTGACATTTCATTAGTTATGAACACATCTAGACAATCTAATGAACTTATGTTACATCAAAATAGGCCATAACAAATGCATTTTACATGCAATTCCCAATAACAAAATATTAGTGGTCGATCAAAATGATGTTTAATGTCCCATGAATGATTCCTGTGTCCACGAACCTAAAACTTGGCATTTTAAACTGTACAACAGTAAAAAAAAGAACATGGACCAGCATGAAAGTAATAATAATAATAGGAACACACGACAAATACTTACTTTTATGCAGCACTTTCCTGATCTTTCTATACTGATCTTCCTCTCTCAATTTAAGGTCTGACCAGTGTTTTCTCAACTGATCGTACCCCAAAATTCCTGTGCAGTCTTCTCACAACTTTAGCCATGATCTTGGCCTTTCTGATATTTGGGTTTATGTAAGGTCCATGCTTCCCATCATAGTCTGTCCTCACTAATCACCAACATTTCTTCAAACGACATATTTGTGGCCTTATAGCTCCTCCTGGATCTGGAAGTGGCTTTCTCCGGGTTTTCATCATTGCTGCTCTCACCACACACCACCATTTGCTCTCCCACTGCCCTGAAAGAGAAGAGGCGGGGAATACACTAGAAAGAAGGACAAGGGCGGAGTTTCATGCATGCGCAGTGTATATAAAGCCATAATGTGCGATCGATGTAACGACCATAGGAACGATGTGGGAGTGGAGGACGAACGAACGCCATCGCCAACGCACAAAAGGAGCCATAAAACAAAGGTACAGTTGTAAATTGGGGCATCGGTGGCTAGTGGCCTATACTGCTTAGATTGAGGCCTATATTGGGACCAGATTATGAGTTAAGCCTGACATTATGGTTTGTCTTGTGTTCTGTCTTGCAGGCATCAAATAAATAATTGAAAATGGTGGATAAATTCACTGCGCCCGACATTTTTCCTCAATTTATCGACCAATACCGGGAGCTGCCCTGTCTATGGAAGGTGAAAAGTAGGGATTACTCTAATAAAATCAAGAGGAAGGCAGCGATGGAGAAACTTCTGGAATTGGTGAAGCCTCTGTACTCCAGGACAAACATCAATTTTGTGAAGAGCAGAATTGGGAACCTGAGGAGTACGTTTAATAGGGAGCACAAGAAGGTCCAGGAATCCCAGAGGTTGGGAGCATCAGCAGATGACATATATGTCCCCAGGCTGTGGTACTACCATTTCTCAACAATCAATTTGCAAC
The DNA here is from genome assembly GCF_042186555.1 of Aquarana catesbeiana. Classification (NCBI taxonomy): domain Eukaryota; kingdom Metazoa; phylum Chordata; class Amphibia; order Anura; family Ranidae; genus Aquarana; species Aquarana catesbeiana. The sequence goes on from NC_133325.1 coordinate 521,588,517, forward strand.
AGTCATGAGCTCAAAATTGTGTGTGATTGATGACCAAAAAAATAAATAAATAAATACTAATTATGTCCCATTTTCATACACAGGAAAGCGGCAGTTTGGAGGAGCCAGTCGCCAGCAGCCACACAGATTCCCAGATCCCTCCCCTACGCCCTCCTGCTAAAAGGGCCAGGAAGAGCAGGAACCTAGATGAGGCCACAGCTGCCTTCCTCAGCCACGCAACAACAGCCATCAGTATGGTCCCCGATGCAGCTGAGGCATATATGGGGAGCAAAGGATGTGCGAGAAATTAATTCTGCAGCTCCTCAATGGGGGAGGGGACAAATTTGCTCAAAAATTTCAGATTTGGGGGAGCGTGGCCAAGATGGCGCTGTGAGAGGACGTTCTGGCAGAGAGCTCTGCTGAGATCCTAGACCTTTTCCCCTTCACAGAAGCCGAAAGAGCTTGGAAATCAGCGCACAGCACCTACATGCTCAGCCCGAGCTCCACGAGGAAGGGGTAAGTTGAAATTTCCCCCTGTGACGGAGGAATCAGAGGCGGCCTGTGCCGACCGCGTGGGGATCGGGAAACGTGCCCTCACTGACATGGCATCCCAGACTGAACAACAGGAACAGTCCCCTTCTTCCCAGCCAGGCTTAGCTGATGTGCTGGCAGCTATAGCAAACTGCCAGGCTTCCATCACTGCCCTAACTACTAAGGTGGATGCAGTACAATTGGATGTGGGGCTAATAAGACTGGACATGGATAAAATACGCTCCAGACTGACTACTGCTGAGCAACGCCTGGGACATGTGGAGGATACTGTGGAGAGCCGTGGAGCTGATCTCCGTGCCCTGCACACCAAAATCAGGGCCCTGGAATATAAATCCGAGGATGCAGAAAATCGCAATAGGAGGAACAACCTCCGTATAGTTGGCATGGCGGAAGGGGCTGAGGGTCAGCGTCTGACTGAATTTATTGAGGAATTACTCCGCACCCTTCTTCCGGCGGCCCAGTTCTCGCCCTTCTACGCTGTTGAGAGGGCCCACCGGATTCCACCTAAGCCGGGTCCTCCCGGAGCGCCACCGCGCACTTTCATTTTGAAATTTCTAAATTTCAGAGATAGAGATGAAGTGCTCAGGGCAGCCAGAGTGAAGGGAGATCTACAGTTTCAGAACAACAAAATCCTTATATTTCCTGATTATTCAGTTGAAACTCAAAAACCGAGACGCTCTTTTGACCATGTTAAAGCAGCCATGCGCCTTAAGGGCATTCGTTACAGTATTCTCTTCCCTGCATGTCTCCGGGTCCAGGACGGGGAAACTACCAGATTTTTTACATCCCCCCGAGATGCAACCGCATGGCTGGAGTCGCTCTCTCCAAATCGCTGACTGCTGACCGCTGAACCCTGTTGATTTACTTCCTCTACATGTTATAGGATGAACATATCCCTCTAACAAGTGAGAGCGTGTTAGCACCTGTTGTGCCTTTGTTGATTAACTGTTCTAATTTCAAGTACTGTGTCCCAGGTGATTTATGACTCTAAGACTGCCAACATATGCATTGTGGCTTGATATGCATTACATTACTGATGCCAGCATTCTAATGTAGGCCTGATAAGCAACTGGGAGACTAGCTATTTCCTGACACAGCACAGCAAGTACATAATTTTTTCCCAAAGGACCCAGTGTATTTGTCACTAAAGCTCCTAATATGTAAACTTGTTCACTGGCGGACTCTAGTGCTGACTTTCTGTACTGCAAGCTCAAGTTTCATCTCTTTTTTGACCGTCTGGATGTACGTTCCTGTTGACATACCTACCTTCATAGACAATCGGTTCCGGTGAGGTCTGTTGATCCTGGATATGTCTCAGATTGACAAGTGCCTCTACCACCTATGAGCTGCTACAAATTGATGGAATAGCTCTCCCTGTGTGTTCTGGCACAATGGTTATAACCAAAGGAATATTCCCTTATTTGTTTTTCCTTTTTTTTCCCCCTTTATCTATGAAGGCGAAGATGGGAATGGCCTAATAACTCTTTATTGTTTGTTTTTCCCCTGCTACCTCTTGGCAGCAGAGCCTCTCATCACTCTATGTGGACAGGTCAACTCCACTAAGTGACTGCACCCATTGGTTCACGCTCCCTCACATTGGGTGTTTGATGTTTGGGGAACAAAGCATTCCTAGGTTGGGGGTGGGGATGCGAGGTGGGGGGGGGAGGTTGTTAAAAAAAATTTTTGTTAACTTGTTTGTTTTTTACAGGTGCTTTAGCTTGTCTATATTTAAAGTCTCTGACATGGAACTACACATGCTGCAGTATGTAATAATGGGACCAGATGCTGCCCCCTTGAGATGGTCACTCACTACATTTCTCCCTTACCCCATATCTAATGGCTGAGTTTAAAGTAATTTCATGGAACGTGCGGGGCCTTAACATGGCTGTGAAGCGCTCCCTGGTGTTCTGCTTCCTACAAAAACATAACCCTCAGATCTGTATCCTACAGGAGACTCATCTGCAGGGCAACAAAATTGTCTGCCTTAAAAAAGCTTGGGTTTGTCTGATTTATCATTCCACCTTTTCTACCTATGCCCGTGGGGTCAGCATCTTGGTTCATAAGACACTACCGTTTAGGCTTCTGGAGGTCAGAACTGACAGGGGGGTAGATTTATTGTTGTGCATGCTAATATATATGATAAAAATCTAGCATTAGTTGGAATCTATATACCTCCACCAGCCACCGGCGGGATCCTTCACGAGATCATGCAAATTGTGGTACAGTTTGATACAGCCTTGGTCTTTCTCCTGGGGGATTTCAATATGGTCCCTTCGGTGGAACTTGACAGACTACACCAGTCGGCTCGTGGCAATCCAGAGCTTAAGCAGTGGGCTGAAACTTTTGCCCTCACTGACGTGTGGAGGTATATACATCCGACATTGAGGGTATACACTTGCCATTCCTCCTCGCACAAGACTCTGTCTAGAATAGACCTTGTATATGCCTCTGGTCCTGCATTACAATATGTTCAGGACCTGACTGTGCTTCCCAGGGGAATTTCCGATCATGCGCCCTTATGCTTGATGCTGACCTTGACTACTCCCCCCAGAACCCGCCTGTGGCGACTCTCCAGATTCTGGGCTAATGATGATAGGCTGCAGGAACCCCTTACAGCTTCCATTTGTAACTTTTGGACGGACAACACCGACTCTACCACCCCACCGGTTTTATGGGACTCCTTTAAGGCCTGGGCTAGGGGGGAATTCATGACTAATATCGCTCGTCTTAAACGAGAATCCGCTCGTGCTCTGGAAGAGCTTGAGAAAAAGGTCGCTGCATTAGAAGCTGAATTTGTCTCCGCTCCGGGGGATGACCGATATAGGGCGTGGAAACAAGCTCTGTGCAGTCTTTCCACAGCTAGAATGGCCCAAACTGATAAAGCTCTACTATTTTCGGCCCAATGCGTATTTGAACATAGTGGGAAGAATGGGAAACTGCTTGCGTGGCTGGCTAAGGGTAATATACCCTCTACCCCTATAGGTTCCATCAGAAATAGTGCTGGCCAGTTACTCACAGCACCCAACAATATTAATACCCATTTTAGAGAATACTTCCAGGAAGTATACTCCTCTAGGGCTGATACTTCTGATTCTACCCTGTCCTAATTTCTTGACTCACTGGTTATTCCAGTCCTGTCTGAGGGGGCAAGGGAGGGTCTAGAGGCTGATATCACACTGGAAGAGATTCAAATAGCCATGGGGCATCTACGTGGGGGAAAGGCTCCTGGAGCGGACAGCCTACCATCCGAATTCTACTTGAATTTCTCTAAAATCTTGGCCCCTAAATTAACTTCCCTCCTTTCTAAATTTGCGACATTAGAGACCCTACCCGATTCAATGAATGAGGCAATAATTGTGTTGGTTCCTAAACCTGGTAAGGATCCACTTGATTGTGCATCATACAGGCCCATTTCTTTGATCAATGTGGACGCCAAGATTTTTGCTAAGGTCTTGGCCATCCGTTTATCCCGCGCCATAGAGGACCTAATCGGTATTGATCAAACCGGTTTTATGCCGGACAAGGGAACTGACACATGGAGTGGGACACCAAAACAAGAGTGTTTTGGTGTCCCACACTAGTGCTCCTGCGTCCAGCTGCGTAACAGCTGCTGAGTGTCCTCTACTGGCACTGAATAAAGTTGACATTTCATTAGTTATGAACACATCTAGACAATCTAATGAACTTATGTTACATCAAAATAGGCCATAACAAATGCATTTTACATGCAATTCCCAATAACAAAATATTAGTGGTCGATCAAAATGATGTTTAATGTCCCATGAATGATTCCTGTGTCCACGAACCTAAAACTTGGCATTTTAAACTGTACAACAGTAAAAAAAAGAACATGGACCAGCATGAAAGTAATAATAATAATAGGAACACACGACAAATACTTACTTTTATGCAGCACTTTCCTGATCTTTCTATACTGATCTTCCTCTCTCAATTTAAGGTCTGACCAGTGTTTTCTCAACTGATCGTACCCCAAAATTCCTGTGCAGTCTTCTCACAACTTTAGCCATGATCTTGGCCTTTCTGATATTTGGGTTTATGTAAGGTCCATGCTTCCCATCATAGTCTGTCCTCACTAATCACCAACATTTCTTCAAACGACATATTTGTGGCCTTATAGCTCCTCCTGGATCTGGAAGTGGCTTTCTCCGGGTTTTCATCATTGCTGCTCTCACCACACACCACCATTTGCTCTCCCACTGCCCTGAAAGAGAAGAGGCGGGGAATACACTAGAAAGAAGGACAAGGGCGGAGTTTCATGCATGCGCAGTGTATATAAAGCCATAATGTGCGATCGATGTAACGACCATAGGAACGATGTGGGAGTGGAGGACGAACGAACGCCATCGCCAACGCACAAAAGGAGCCATAAAACAAAGGTACAGTTGTAAATTGGGGCATCGGTGGCTAGTGGCCTATACTGCTTAGATTGAGGCCTATATTGGGACCAGATTATGAGTTAAGCCTGACATTATGGTTTGTCTTGTGTTCTGTCTTGCAGGCATCAAATAAATAATTGAAAATGGTGGATAAATTCACTGCGCCCGACATTTTTCCTCAATTTATCGACCAATACCGGGAGCTGCCCTGTCTATGGAAGGTGAAAAGTAGGGATTACTCTAATAAAATCAAGAGGAAGGCAGCGATGGAGAAACTTCTGGAATTGGTGAAGCCTCTGTACTCCAGGACAAACATCAATTTTGTGAAGAGCAGAATTGGGAACCTGAGGAGTACGTTTAATAGGGAGCACAAGAAGGTCCAGGAATCCCAGAGGTTGGGAGCATCAGCAGATGACATATATGTCCCCAGGCTGTGGTACTACCATTTCTCAACAATCAATTTGCAACAGTCATGAGCTCAAAATTGTGTGTGATTGATGACCAAAAAAATAAATAAATAAATACTAATTATGTCCCATTTTCATACACAGGAAAGCGGCAGTTTGGAGGAGCCAGTCGCCAGCAGCCACACAGATTCCCAGATCCCTCCCCTACGCCCTCCTGCTAAAAGGGCCAGGAAGAGCAGGAACCTAGATGAGGCCACAGCTGCCTTCCTCAGCCACGCAACAACAGCCATCAGTATGGTCCCCGATGCAGCTGAGGCATATATGGGGAGCAAAGGATGTGCGAGAAATTAATTCTGCAGCTCCTCAATGGGGGAGGGGACAAATTTGCTCAAAAATTTCAGATTTGGGGGAGCGTGGCCAAGATGGCGCTGTGAGAGGACGTTCTGGCAGAGAGCTCTGCTGAGATCCTAGACCTTTTCCCCTTCACAGAAGCCGAAAGAGCTTGGAAATCAGCGCACAGCACCTACATGCTCAGCCCGAGCTCCACGAGGAAGGGGTAAGTTGAAATTTCCCCCTGTGACGGAGGAATCAGAGGCGGCCTGTGCCGACCGCGTGGGGACCGGGAAACGTGCCCTCACTGACATGGCATCCCAGACTGAACAACAGGAACAGTCCCCTTCTTCCCAGCCAGGCTTAGCTGATGTGCTGGCAGCTATAGCAAACTGCCAGGCTTCCATCACTGCCCTAACTACTAAGGTGGATGCAGTACAATTGGATGTGGGGCTAATAAGACTGGACATGGATAAAATACGCTCCAGACTGACTACTGCTGAGCAACGCCTGGGACATGTGGAGGATACTGTGGAGAGCCGTGGAGCTGATCTCCGTGCCCTGCACACCAAAATCAGGGCCCTGGAATATAAATCCGAGGATGCAGAAAATCGCAATAGGAGGAACAACCTCCGTATAGTTGGCATGGCGGAAGGGGCTGAGGGTCAGCGTCTGACTGAATTTATTGAGGAATTACTCCGCACCCTTCTTCCGGCGGCCCAGTTCTCGCCCTTCTACGCTGTTGAGAGGGCCCACCGGATTCCACCTAAGCCGGGTCCTCCCGGAGCGCCACCGCGCACTTTCATTTTGAAATTTCTAAATTTCAGAGATAGAGATGAAGTGCTCAGGGCAGCCAGAGTGAAGGGAGATCTACAGTTTCAGAACAACAAAATCCTTATATTTCCTGATTATTCAGTTGAAACTCAAAAACCGAGACGCTCTTTTGACCATGTTAAAGCAGCCATGCGCCTTAAGGGCATTCGTTACAGTATTCTCTTCCCTGCATGTCTCCGGGTCCAGGACGGGGAAACTACCAGATTTTTTACATCCCCCCGAGATGCAACCGCATGGCTGGAGTCGCTCTCTCCAAATCGCTGACTGCTGACCGCTGAACCCTGTTGATTTACTTCCTCTACATGTTATAGGATGAACATATCCCTCTAACAAGTGAGAGCGTGTTAGCACCTGTTGTGCCTTTGTTGATTAACTGTTCTAATTTCAAGTACTGTGTCCCAGGTGATTTATGACTCTAAGACTGCCAACATATGCATTGTGGCTTGATATGCATTACATTACTGATGCCAGCATTCTAATGTAGGCCTGATAAGCAACTGGGAGACTAGCTATTTCCTGACACAGCACAGCAAGTACATAATTTTTTCCCAAAGGACCCAGTGTATTTGTCACTAAAGCTCCTAATATGTAAACTTGTTCACTGGCGGACTCTAGTGCTGACTTTCTGTACTGCAAGCTCAAGTTTCATCTCTTTTTTGACCGTCTGGATGTACGTTCCTGTTGACATACCTACCTTCATAGACAATCGGTTCCGGTGAGGTCTGTTGATCCTGGATATGTCTCAGATTGACAAGTGCCTCTACCACCTATGAGCTGCTACAAATTGATGGAATAGCTCTCCCTGTGTGTTCTGGCACAATGGTTATAACCAAAGGAATATTCCCTTATTTGTTTTTCCTTTTTTTTCCCCCTTTATCTATGAAGGCGAAGATGGGAATGGCCTAATAACTCTTTATTGTTTGTTTTTCCCCTGCTACCTCTTGGCAGCAGAGCCTCTCATCACTCTATGTGGACAGGTCAACTCCACTAAGTGACTGCACCCATTGGTTCACGCTCCCTCACATTGGGTGTTTGATGTTTGGGGAACAAAGCATTCCTAGGTTGGGGGTGGGGATGCGAGGTGGGGGGGGGGAGGTTGTTAAAAAAAATTTTTGTTAACTTGTTTGTTTTTTACAGGTGCTTTAGCTTGTCTATATTTAAAGTCTCTGACATGGAACTACACATGCTGCAGTATGTAATAATGGGACCAGATGCTGCCCCCTTGAGATGGTCACTCACTACATTTCTCCCTTACCCCATATCTAATGGCTGAGTTTAAAGTAATTTCATGGAACGTGCGGGGCCTTAACATGGCTGTGAAGCGCTCCCTGGTGTTCTGCTTCCTACAAAAACATAACCCTCAGATCTGTATCCTACAGGAGACTCATCTGCAGGGCAACAAAATTGTCTGCCTTAAAAAAGCTTGGGTTTGTCTGATTTATCATTCCACCTTTTCTACCTATGCCCGTGGGGTCAGCATCTTGGTTCATAAGACACTACCGTTTAGGCTTCTGGAGGTCAGAACTGACAGGGGGGTAGATTTATTGTTGTGCATGCTAATATATATGATAAAAATCTAGCATTAGTTGGAATCTATATACCTCCACCAGCCACCGGCGGGATCCTTCACGAGATCATGCAAATTGTGGTACAGTTTGATACAGCCTTGGTCTTTCTCCTGGGGGATTTCAATATGGTCCCTTCGGTGGAACTTGACAGACTACACCAGTCGGCTCGTGGCAATCCAGAGCTTAAGCAGTGGGCTGAAACTTTTGCCCTCACTGACGTGTGGAGGTATATACATCCGACATTGAGGGTATACACTTGCCATTCCTCCTCGCACAAGACTCTGTCTAGAATAGACCTTGTATATGCCTCTGGTCCTGCATTACAATATGTTCAGGACCTGACTGTGCTTCCCAGGGGAATTTCCGATCATGCGCCCTTATGCTTGATGCTGACCTTGACTACTCCCCCCAGAACCCGCCTGTGGCGACTCTCCAGATTCTGGGCTAATGATGATAGGCTACAGGAACCCCTTACAGCTTCCATTTGTAACTTTTGGACGGACAACACCGACTCTACCACCCCACCGGTTTTATGGGACTCCTTTAAGGCCTGGGCTAGGGGGGAATTCATGACTAATATCGCTCGTCTTAAACGAGAATCCGCTCGTGCTCTGGAAGAGCTTGAGAAAAAGGTCGCTGCATTAGAAGCTGAATTTGTCTCCGCTCCGGGGGATGACCGATATAGGGCGTGGAAACAAGCTCTGTGCAGTCTTTCCACAGCTAGAATGGCCCAAACTGATAAAGCTCTACTATTTTCGGCCCAATGCGTATTTAAACATAGTGGGAAGAATGGGAAACTGCTTGCGTGGCTGGCTAAGGGTAATATACCCTCTACCCCTATAGGTTCCATCAGAAATAGTGCTGGCCAGTTACTCACAGCACCCAACAATATTAATACCCATTTTAGAGAATACTTCCAGGAAGTATACTCCTCTAGGGCTGATACTTCTGATTCTACCCTGTCCTAATTTCTTGACTCACTGGTTATTCCAGTCCTGTCTGAGGGGGCAAGGGAGGGTCTAGAGGCTGATATCACACTGGAAGAGATTCAAATAGCCATGGGGCATCTACGTGGGGGAAAGGCTCCTGGAGCGGACAGCCTACCATCCGAATTCTACTTGAATTTCTCTAAAATCTTGGCCCCTAAATTAACTTCCCTCCTTTCTAAATTTGCGACATTAGAGACCCTACCCGATTCAATGAATGAGGCAATAATTGTGTTGGTTCCTAAACCTGGTAAGGATCCACTTGATTGTGCATCATACAGGCCCATTTCTTTGATCAATGTGGACGCCAAGATTTTTGCTAAGGTCTTGGCCATCCGTTTATCCCGCGCCATAGAGGACCTAATCGGTATTGATCAAACCGGTTTTATGCCGGACAAGGGAACTGACATAAATATTAGACACCTATTCCTTAACCTCACTATCCCACACGATAACCCAGGGACCAGAGTTATTGCCTCTATTGATGCCGAAAAGGCATTCGACTCGGTCGAATGAACCTATCTGTGGGAGGTATTGCATAGATTCGGATTTGGTCCCAAATTTATCCACGGTATTCGACTACTGTACCATGCTCCCAATTGGGTTTCAGATCCCTTTGCTTTGTTTTGCGGCACGAGGCAGGGCTGCCCACTCTCCCCCAGCCTGTTTGCCCTGGCGCTGGAGCCCCTGGCAATTTCGATCAGGAGTGCTCCGGATGTCCGGGGCCTGCGGGTGGGTATGTTGAAAGAGCGGCTGTCCCTCTACGCCGACGACGCGCTTTTGTATCTTAATGATGCCGGCCCCTCATTACTAGCTGCTCTGCGAATTTTTGATAACTTTGGGGGACTATCAGGCATCAAAATTAATTGGACAAAATCGGTATTGTTCCCCTTAGACGATGGTGCTGTCTCTGGGGCCCTCTCCTCCCCATTGCAATGGGTGCAGGAATTTAAATATCTCGGGATCGTGATCACAAAAAATCCCTCCGACTTTATTGTAAAGAATCTAACACCTGTCCTTAATACACTGTGTACAAAATGCTCTGCGTGGGCGAACTTACCACTAAATCTTCTGGGGCGCATCAATCTCCTTAAGATGATGATACTCCCTAAATTTAATTACCTGTTCAGAAATTGTCCGGTGTGGGTCCCTGTTTCGTTTTTTAACCACTTCAGCCCCGGAAGGTTTTACCCCCTTCCTGACCAGAGCACTTTTTACAATTCGGCACTGCGTCGCTTTAACTGCTAATTGCGCGGTCATGCAATGCTGTACCCAAACGAAATTTGCGTCCTTTTCTTCCCACAAATAGAGCTTTCTTTTGATGGTATTTGATCACCTCTGCCGTTTTTATTTTTTGCGCTATACACGGAAAAAGACCGAAAATTTTGAAAAAAAATGATATTTTCTACTTTTTGTTCTAAAAAAAATCCAATAAACTCAATTTTAGTCATACATTTAGGCCAAAATGTATTCGGCCACATGTCTTTGGTAGAAAAAATGTCAATAAGTGTATATTTATTGGTTTGCGCAAAAGTTATAGCGCCTACAAACTAGGGTACATTTTCTGGAATTTACACAGCCTTTAATTTATGACTGCCTATGTCGTTTCTTGAGGTGCTAAAATGGCAGGGCAGTACAAAACCCCCACAAATGACCCCATTTTGGAAAGTAGACACCCCAAGGAATTTGCTGAGAGGCATGTTGAGCCCATTGAATATTCATTTTTTTTGTCCCAAGTGATTGAATAATGACAAAAAAAAAATAAAAAAAATTACAAAAAGTTGTCGCTAAATGATATATTGCTCACACAGGCCATGGGCATATGTGGAATTGCACCCCAAAATACATTTAGCTGCTTCTCCTGAGTATGGGGATACCACATGTGTGGGACTTTTTGGGAGCCTAGCCGCGTACGGGGCCCCGAAAACCAATCACTGCCTTCAGGATTTCTAAGGGCGTACATTTTTGATTTTACTCCTCACTACCTACCACAGTTTTGAAGGCCATAAAATTCCCAGATGGCATAACCCCCCCCCCCCCCAAATGACCCCATTTTGGAAAGTAGACACCCCAAGCTATTTGCTTTGAGGCATGTTGAGTCCATGGAATGTTTTATATTTTGACACAAGTTGCGGGAAAGTGACAAATTTTTTTTTTTTTTTGCACAAAGTTGTCACTAAATGATATATTGCTCACACAGGCCATGGGCATATGTGGAATTGCACCCCAAAATACATTTAGCTGCTTCTCCTGAGTACGGGGATACCACATGTGTGGGACTTTTTGGGAGCCTAGCCGCGTACGGGGCCCCGAAAACCAATCACTGCCTTCAGGATTTCTAAGGGCGTACATTTTTGATTTTACTCCTCACTACCTATCACAGTTTCGGAGGCCATGGAATGCCCAGGTGGCACAAACCCCCCCCAAATGACCCCATTTTGGAAAGTAGACACCCCAAGCTATTTGCTGAGAGGCATGGTGAGTATTTTGCAGCTCTCATTTGTTTTTGAAAATAAAGAAAGACGAGAAAAAAACATTTTTTTTTTTCTTTTTTCAATTTTCAAAACTTTGTGACAAAAAGTGAGGTCTGCAAAATACTCACTATACCTCTCATCAAATAGCTTGGGGTGTCTACTTTCCAAAATGGGGTCATTTGGGGGGTTTTTTTGCCACCTGGGCATTCCATGGCCTCCGAAACTGTGATAGGCAGTGAAGAGTGAAATCAAAAATTTACGGCCTTAGAAAGCCTGAAGGCGGTGCTTGGTTTTCGGGGTCCCGTACGCGGCTAGGCTTCCAAAAAGTCTCACACATGTGGTATCCCCGTACTCAGGAGAAGCAACAGAATGTATTTTGGGGTGTAATTTCACATATTCCCATGGAATGTTTGAGCAATATATCATTTAGTGACAACTTTGCGCAAAAAAAAAATAAAAAAAATAAAAAATTGTCTCTTTCCCGCAACTTGTGTCACAATATAAAATATTCCATGGACTCGACATGCCTCTCAGCAAATAGCTTGGGGTGTCTACTTTCCAAAATGGGGTCATTTGGGGGGGTTTTGAACTGTCCTGGCATTTTATGCACAACATCTAGAAGCTTATGTCACACATCACCCACTCTTCTAACCACTTGAAGACAAAGCCCTTTCTGACACTTTTTGATTACATAAAATAATAATTTTTTTTTTCAAGAAAATTACTTTGAACCCCCAAACATTATATATTTTTTTAAAGCAAATGCCCTACAGATTAAAATGGTGGGTGTTTCATTTTTTTTTTTCACACAGTATTTGCGCAGCGATTTTTCAAACGCATTTTTTGGGGAAAAAACACACTTTTTTAAATTTTAATGCACTAAAACACACTATATTGCCCAAATGTTTGATGAAATAAAAAAGATGATCTTAGGCCGAGTACATGGATACCAAACATGACATGCTTTAAAATTGCGCACAAACGTGCAGTGGCGACAAACTAAATACATTTTTAAAAGCCTTTAAAAGCCTTTTTCAGGTTACCACTTTAGATTTACAGAGGAGGTCTACTGCTAAAATTACTGCCCTCGATCTGACGTTCGCGGTGATACCTCACATGCATGGTGCAATTGCTGTTTACATTTGACGCCAGACCGACGCTTGCGTTCGCCTTAGCGCAAGAGCAGGGGGGACAGGGATGCTTTTTTTTTTTTTTTTTTTTTTTTCTTTATTATTATTATTTTTTTATCTTATTTTTAAACTGTTCCTTTCATTTTTTTTTTTTAAATCATTTTTATTGTTATCTCAGGGAATGTAAATATCCCCTATCATAGCAATAGGTAGTGACAGGTACTCTTTTTTGAAAAAATTGGGGTCTATTAGACCCTAGATTTCTCCTCTGCCCTCAAAGCATCTGACCACACCAAGATCGGTGTGATAAAATGATTTCCCAATTTCGCAATGGCGCTGTTTACATCCGGCGAAATCTAAGTCATAAAATGCTCGTAGCTTCCGGTTTCTTAGGCCATAGAGATGTTTGGAGCCACTCTGGTCTCTGATCAGCTCTATGGTCAGCTGGCTGAATCACCGGCTGCATTCTCAGGTTCCCTGTCGAGACAGGAGAGCCAGAGAAAAACACGGAAGACGTTGGGGGGGGGGCATTCCCTCCCACTGCTTGTAAAAGCAGTCTAGAGGCTAATTAGCTGCTAGGATTGCTTTTACATGAAAGCCGATCGCTGGCTGAAAAGAATGATACCAAGATGATACCTAAACCTGCAGGCATCATTCTGGTATAACCACTCAAAGTCGTGAATGGCGTACCTGAAGACAAAAAAATGGTTAACAATAAAGCACAGTAAACGGTAAGGTATAAAAAATTGCATATCTGAAAAGCAAACATGACAAAACATAATAACAATAAAACATTGCAGAATAGAATACAGTAAAAAAGAGCAGAACAATAGAGAGAGAATAGAGAGAGAGAGAACAATAAAACGACAACTCTTTTTTTTTTATTTTATATTTTTGTATGTGTTTTTTTTTTTTTTTTTTACACTTTTTTTTGTAACTAACTATTATAACTGTAACCGGTTCCAGGTTCGGGTCTCTCAAAATGCGATGGCATCTTGGGAGACCCTGTGAAAGTGTGCCTAGTCTGTGCAATGCTGTACCCTACGCTAATACTCAACTAGTGTATGGTAGCGTTCAAAACATTCACCAATGCAAAGACCAGGATTGTCAGGACAGGAGGGACAATAATAGCGGGTGTCACGCCTATATCCGCGCTTGCTGCAGACACGACATCTTTTTTGGGGGGGTTAGTTGGGTAGGGGTACTCGGGAGGACATAAAGAAAATGCCTCTCATGCAGCCGACTGCATTTGGTTGGGGATGTGAATGGGGGAAGTACGGGCGCTGCAGAAGTGGTGGGTTCCCAATTAGGATTGGCGAATGCAGCAGGAAGGGCACTATGGGCACGACGGGCCTGTGTTTGTCTTTTTGGTGGCAGCGGGACACTACTTGTGCTTGCCACCTCACCAGCTTGAACTGCACTTATGGGACTCGCCACGTCACCAAGTGTTACTGCAGTGCTGGTTTGACTACGACCGGGGTGTACTAGGCCGCTGGTGCTTGCCAGTTCACCAAAACGCTACAAAAAAAACTGTTAGCGATCGCAGGGATCAGGCCTGACTCTGCGAACGCTGCAGTTATGCGTTTAGTGTTTTGTAAGTGACAGTGATCGATCGATACTGCACTTGGGTGGGCTGGGCCGGGCGGAGGGGCAAAACGCAGGTGCTATCAGGTATCTGGGCTGATCCCGCTAACACTGCGTGTTTGGGAACCCTAAACTGCTGGGGACGCTAGTATAGATCTGATCGGATCAGATATTGATCCGTTCAGATACTATACCACTAAGGGAGCTGTACGGTGCGTGCGTGGGTGTTAGCGGTACTGGCGCTAATCTGACGCTGCCTGGGGCTGGTGCTTGCCAGTTCACCAAAACGCTACCAAGAAAACTGTTAGCGATCGCAGGGATCAGGCCTGACTCTGTGAACGCTGCAGTTATGCGTTTAGTGTTTTGTAAGTGACAGTGATCGATCGATACTGCACTTGGGTGGGCTGGGCCGGGCAGAGGGGAAAAACGCAGCTGCTAGCGGGTATCTGGACTGATCCCGCTAACACTGCGTTTTTGGGAACCCTAAACTGCTGGGGACGCTAGTATAGATCTGATCGGATCAGATATTGATCCGTACAGATACTATACCACTAAGGGAGGCGTATGCTGCGTGCGTGGGTGTTAGCGGTACTGGCGCTAATCTGACGCTGCCTGGGGCGACGCATATCACCGCCGGGCGATCAGGGGGCTAAACCTTTATTCGGTAATAAACGGTGGGTGCCCTGACACTATAAAAAATAAACGAACTAACCAGCATCACCCGTAACGGTTATACGGTGATCAGTGGTGAAAGGGTTAACTAGGGGGCAATCAAGGGGTTAAAACATTTATTAGGTAGTATGTGGGGGTCCCTGTCGCTATAAAACGCTGACGGCGAACCTAAATATTTAGGTCCCTAACTAGCGTCACCAGAGACACTAATACAGCGATCAGAAAAATGATCGCTTAGCGACACTGGTGACAGGGGGTGATCAAGGGGTTAAAACTTTATTAGGGGGGGTTAGGGGGGTATCCTAGACCTAAAGGGGGGTAATACTAACTGCCCTAACACTGTAACTGTCACAAACTGACACCATGCAGTAATCAGAAAAAAAAAAAAAAAAAAAAAACTGCTTGCTGTCAGTTTGTGACAGGGGGGGATCGGGGGGCGATCGGGGGGGGATCGGGGGTGTAAAGTATGCCTGGCATGTTCTACTGTGTGTGTGTTGTGCACTTACATGTCTTCTCTCCTCAGCGCTGGGACGGAAACTGCCAAGCCGAGGAGAGATGACATCACATCCTCTGCCTGTGTGAAACTACACACAGGCAGGGGAGGATTCCGATTGGCTGGGAGCGATCGCGAGGGGGGGGCCACGATCGGATGGTCTCCCCCTCGCCTCCCGACGCTCCCAGTCAAATGCCGACCGCCGCTGGCACCGGGGGGGGGTCCGATTGGACCCCCCGCCCGCGGGAGGCAGATCACGTACAGGTACGTGATTCTGCCTGCCCGTGCCATTCTGCCGCCGTATATGTGCGTTAGGCGGTCGGCAAGTGGTTAAGGAGATCGATCGTTTGGTGGGGTCTTTCATCTGGAGTGGTGGGAACCCTAGGTTGGCACGATCCACCCTGTGGTTGCCTGCCCATTTGGGGGGCTTGGCTCTCCCCAATTTCCAGGTGTATTTCTGGGCCGCTATGTTGGTAATGGTCCACTGGTGGTTTCAGGGCTCCAGAGCCAATGCGCGGTGTGCCTTGAAGCAAACTGTTTGGGCTCTCTTACCGATCTTCGTAATTTTCCCTATCGAGGGCATACTCGGGGGTCCCCGGACCTACCCGAGCAACATAGAGGGTTTGGGTGGCTGCTAGGCGTAGATACTTTACACTGGGCCAATTGTCCCCAGCGCATCCTCTTTGGGGGAATCCAACGCTGAAGCACTTTTGTACTATCCTGGATCCGTAGATTTGGGCTAGGTATGGCATTATAACTCTGGGGCAGATAAGGCCCAGAGGAGAGTTGATCCCCCTGTCAGACATGATAGATAAATTTCAGCTACCCCAATGGATGAGATTTAGATACCTACAGCTTAGACACGCGGCTAGAGCTCAATTTCCACAAACACCTTCACTCCAGGCTGATCCCATTGAGGAACTTCTCACTCCTGAGGATATCTCCAAGCCCTTATCTACTCTATATAATGCACTTCTAGGCAAGGATTCCCCCAAAATAGAGAAATTATGGGAAAGATGGCATGAAGATATACCATCATTGGATAAGGAGGGATGGGTAGACTGTCTGGACTATGGCCCTAAGCTAGTGATAGCATCTAAAGACAAGCTAATACAGGTTAAATTCATTCATAGGGTTTACTACACTCCTCAGAGACTACATCGTATCTTCCCTGACAAAGACCCCATATGTCCTAAATGTAAGATCCAAATTGGAACCTTACTCCACATGTTCTGGGAGTGCCCCATCATCGCGACCTACTGGGCGGCTATATTTAGCGAAATTAATTCCAGGTTACAGATGTCCAGCCCAGCCTCACATGAGCTTGCTCTACTGGGGGTCCATGACGATGAGCAACGATCTCATCATCAAAAATTACTCATCTCCTATCTCCTTTTTTATGCCAAAAAAGAAATCCTTATGAAATGGATTGAATCCTCCTCCCCATCTCTCTCAGCCTGGGAAGCACAGATTGAAGCAGCTATACCCATGTATAGAATCACATATATTAATCGAGGCTGTTCATGGAAGTTCGAAAAGGTCTGGGCTCCGTGGATATCCTCCTAATGCTTTACAGTATTGTTAATTATAGTCTCCCAGGGGGTGGGACATCTGTGTGATAGAGGATTTATTCTCATTATGGTATGGTATATTCTTTGCAAGCATCTCTGGTCTGTTTATACTAACTTGACTGTATGAAGCCATATATTCCTTGCATGAAGTGTAATGTACCTTGTCATTTGGTATACTGTATTTTTCCCTCTTTGACAATAAAGCACCATTGTTTGTTAAAAAAAACAAAAATTTCAGATTTGGATGCCCCACCTCCACAGCCAACACAGCAACTCCACCCACCACTGCAGCATGCCAGACATTGGCAGTTCCAGTCCCAAGACCCTCAACAAGGCCGCTAGGCTGGGGATTTTCATCCATACAATTTTTAATTTCCTTTTTATTTATTTTTTATTATGATTTTAGTCGTTATACTTTATTTATTTTTGTATGCAGATAATGCACTTTTTGTTTTAGTTATTGAATTTTGATTTTGATGGCAGATAACATGTCTAATTTATTTGAGTTCATTCTTGGAATAATGCACAAGAAGAAAAATGGCCTCAGCCGATGTGGAAGGGAGCATTGACAGTGGTGGCCTGGGTTCGGTCTGGTCTGTCAAAAAACGCAGGCTGTGGTAATACCACAGCCTGGGGACATACCAGTCATCTGCTGCTGCTTCCGATCTCTCGGAGTCAAGGACATTCTTGTGCTCCCTTTAAATGTACACCTCAGGTTCTCAATTTTGCTCTTCACAGAATTGAGGTCTGCCCTGGGGTACAAAGGCTTCACCAATTCCCACAGTTTCTCCACTGCTGCCTTCCTCTTGATTTTTATAGGACCTTCTTGTGATTCCTATTAAATAAAAAAAATGAGTTTGAAAATGACTTGGCTATGTGTTTTACTTATGTAGCACTTACCCCCGAAGGAGCTGCTGGTAATTAATTGGGCCTGCACTCTACTTTCGCTCCCCTTGAGAATTTTCTCAACCCTCTTGACACAGCTGTGTAATAGTGTTAGTGTGAAACCTAATAGCAACAACAACCCAACAATAACATCAGATACTGTATTTTTACCGTTACCTGGGTATCCGCCTGCTATGAGAATTGAAAAACAGTCTCACACCAATTGTAGTTTTGACCAACAGTAATTTTACTAGAAACTGGTTTTAGAAAGAATCATCACAATAATGCCTGTAATGGACAGAGTCAGAACATACAATAATCACAGGGCATTCAAATACTCAGACTCAATAATAATACAGTGAGTATCACATGAGTCTCAAAGTGGGACTGATGCTCAGTGTGGTATGACCTTGACACTGTACACGTTCCCACTTCCAGCACAACCACGCAAACCACACACAACCTGTTTGTCTGTTACACAGCACTGAATATTATTATATTACAATACATATGCTCAAGGGCTCCCCCTAGATTGCAGTACCTTCCCGTGTGCACACTGCAGGATGAAAGGCTTTGTAATAGAAAATAAGTCTTTGGTCTTCTTTCTTCGACTAGCACATTTACCTGCAGTATTTGTAATCCGTTAAGTGCAAGGATGACAAAGTAAAATAAACTGATATGTAACTGCAACTTGCTATGCAACACACTTGTTTGTTTTTCTCCTCAATGATAAATTGATCCCAGACCGTCACTCAGAAAACAGTGAAGTGCAGGCTGTGGACCTGATTAAACATAGTTCATCCGGGGGCGTGGCCTGGACAGCGATGTGAGCAGACGTGTGTGACTGAAGCTCCGCTCGCAGCAGATCCTTCTACTTACATCCTTTGCCTCAGAAACACTACAATCGAATACCAAACCCCTTGGGAGCTGGCACACCAACCCGGGTACACTATGTCTCCGCCGAGACGGAATACCGCTGCCTCTTCCTCGCTGGAGCGGTACCGGAGGACGGAGCGGGACTCTGAGGGACAAGATGGCGCCGCGCCAGCAGCACACGCGGCTTCCCCTGCAGCTCAAGAGCCGGACGGCACTGCTAAGGTATTGGAAGCAATATCCCTATGCCAATCCACTCTGACATCCAAGATAGAGGAGGTAAAAATGGACATTTCACTCATAAGGCATGACATGACCAAACTCAGGGAACGGGTCACTGAAGCTGAGACTAGGCTCGGGCGGGCAGAGGACACACTATACCCTATGCAGCACTCACAAGAAGACCTGCAGCGCCAGTTGCAACAGTTAGCACAAAAGCATGATGACTTGGAGAACCGGACCCGCAGGTCCAACCTCCGGTTTATTGGACTACCGGAAGGTTCTGAGGGTACTGATCCAGCCACCTTTCTTGAGCAGCTTTTGATTGCTACATATGGCAGAGAGGCCTTCTCGGCAACATTTGTAGTGGAGCGCGCCCACCGCATGCCGGCTCGGCACCCGCCTGAAGGGGCGCCCCCACGAACTTTCATTGCAAAATTATTAAACTTCAGGGACCGAGACGCGGTCCTACGCCTAGCCAGACTGAAGGGAAACATCCCATTTCAATCCGGATCCATCTCAGCGTTTCCGGACTTCTCGGCGGAGGTCCAACGACAAAGAGCGCGATTCACTGTAGTCAAACGCCGTCTGAGAGCACACCACATTAAGTATGCAATGCTGTTCCCAGCCCGCCTTCGAATTGTCGGTGAAGATCGAGTACATTTTTTTGAAGACCCAACTCTGGCCTCAGCGTGGCTGGACCAACAAGACGCACAAAAGAACCGACCTGCATAAACCACACTTTGCCTGGCAATAATACGTGAGTGTTACTCTACAACTCCCCCTATGCACCACCCTTTATGACTGCCATAACATACGTCCATAGATGTGCCTACAGTGATCCCAAACTATATGCCACTGGAGAGTTACTGATAACTACACGGCATGCTCCTGAACCTGGTCGCAAGCGACCCTACTCATTACTTGGCAACTTCTTGAAGATACCAAAGAGCCTTCAAGGCTGTGCGAAATGTAAGTGACCCACCCCACGTAGCCCATAAATCCTCCTAAAACTGCCCTCATACCTTCCATTTCTGTTTTGAGCAGTCGCTCCTCTTGTGTCATTTGACCAGTTTTCTTATTTTACTTTCCCTGAACCCTCACCACGTTACTAACTGCTCCAAACCGGAATATGGGAAATGTCATCAGTCTAGAATCTTAACATATATGCGGTACCTGCTATAGACTTTGCCCATCCCTATCTACTAGAAGCTGCGGCGGAGTACAGATTCAGATCTGGGAGATTCCCGCACTAACTGCTAACCCCTACAGTGTTTGCTTCATCGCTGGACTGTTACCCAGTATTTGTTCGCCCCCCTTTGGGAGATTGTTGTTCCGCCACTGGCGCTGGCAAATAGGCTACCGCCACTGCCGGTATGTTCAATGTGCAACATAGCACAAGTTTTGGGATATATGCCCCAGTCAAGTTTGGGCGACTGAGGGCAGGGAGGGTGGGAGGGGAAAATGTTATGGTTAATGTTAAGATAAAGAACATATATAATAATTTGCAATGCATTGAAATGAATGTATGTACATGTTATTTCGGGAAAGGAAGAAGCGGAGGTACATTTGTATTAGTGTGGAGAGGGTCGGCATGGGTCCCGAATAGACATCTTGCTCATATTCTCTCTATAAAATTGCTGTGCCTCAAGTATGGCTAACTTAAAATTCCTCACCTGGAATGTTCGAGGGATCAGAGACAAACTAAAACGCACGGCAATTTTTACCTGCCTCAAAACATACCGTGCAGATATAACTGTATTAGTCGAGACACACGTTACAGGACAGCTCCAGCTTGCGCTGAAGCGGCCCTGGATAGGATGGGCGTTCCATGCCACCCACTCTCCATACTCTCGGGGGGTTTCAGTTCTCATTGCTAAAACTACCCCTTTTGCAATCATCTCGGTGCGTACAGACCCCCAAGGCAGCTTTATCTTCATACACTGCACACTATGTGGCTCGCAATATTTGATTTTAGCATTCTACATACCCTCGCCATACAAATCCAATCTAATCACAGAAGGCTTACTTTACATGACACAGCACCCCAATATACCAGCAATCTGGTTGGGAGATTTCAATATGGTTTTGAACCCCCAGATGGATAGAATACAATCAAGCCAGAATGCCCATCTCCCTGACACCACTAGACTAGGACGCACGCTAAAAGAATTTTCATTGACTGACGCATGGAGATACAAACACCCCCATGATCAGATATATTCATGCTTCTCGGCAACCCACTCCTCCATGTCCCGAATAGACCTTATCCTAATCTCTGACACACTAACCCCCCGACTAACAGGCTCAGGTTACAACACTAGATCCCTTTCTGACCATGCCCCATGTTGGGCAACCCTTCAACTAGCCCAAAACACAGGACCCCACACCTGGCGTCTACACCCCTTCTGGCTCTCCATGCTGAAAGACCAAGAGGATATACACAAAGAATGGCAATTCTACCTAAATGTCAACAGAGACACTGCCTCTGTGGGACACGTTTGGGAAGCCTATAAGTTACACGTTCGCACAGTCCTCTCCTCGCGTATAAACAGAATAAAAGCCTCTTCCGCCCTAATTATTAACCAAGCCTTAGACAAAGCAGATTTACTAGTAAAAGAATTTCACAAAGACCCCACTCAGGACAGAGCAACAGCAATCAAACTACACACCCGCCTCTTAGACCACTTGCAATACGAAAACGCTAAAAAAAAACTTTTTTTTCTAAAACAACGTATATTTGAACAAGGGGAAAGAGCCGGCAAACTATTAGCATACTTGGCTCACCAGGACACTAACCCCCCAGTGGTAGTAACCCTACTAGGCCCTCATAACGACATACTCTCCGACCCCCCTTTAGTTGCAGAAGTATTTCGGAAATACTATTTAGATTTATATTCCTCCAAGGTGGGAGTCACTGCCCAGGAGACTAGAGCGTTTCTTCGAGATGTCCCCTTTCCACAACTGTCTGAGACCCAACTACAAGACCTAGAGGCCCCTCTTACCGTGGACGAGATTGCCCTAGCTATAGCCTCGTTAGCACCATCCAAGGCACCAGGTGGAGATGGTATACCATTAGACTTTTACGCAGCATACTTGGACATACTAGCTCCTGAGCTCCTGAAATTATATACTCACATCTTTGAAACAGAATCCCTACCCAAAACTCTTCGCCAGGCAGTAATTATAGTAATCCCCAAACCAGGCAAAAACCCCCAACTACCAGAATCATATCGCCCAATCTCGCTTCTCCAGGCTGACATTAAAATACTAGCCAAAATACTAGCTATGCGCCTCAATACGAGTATTCTCTCCCTCATTCATCCTGATCAGACGGGTTTCATGCCTGGTAAAAACACAGCAATGAACCTCAGACGCCTCTACATGAACATTCAAGCAGACCACGAGAACACGGGTGATAGAGCGATAATAGCACTTGACGCCGCAAAGGCGTTCGATTCGGTAGAATGGGGATACCTCTGGGAATGCCTCAGGGGCTATGGATTCGGACCTAATTTTATAAAATGGGTACAACTACTATATTACTCACCTACGGCTAGCGTGGTAGTGAATGGATGGACATCTGATCCCTTCCCTCTGGGTAGAGGAACTCGCCAGGGATGCCCACTATCCCCTTTACTGTATGCCCTGGCGGTGGAACCCCTTGCCATATCCCTTAGGCAGAATCCACACATTCAGGGGCTACGGGTGGGACCTGTGACAGAGACGTTAAGTTTGTATGCAGATGACATGCTTCTCTACCTAGAGGATACTGGCCCATCACTGCAGGCAGTTCTATCGACCATCGAGGAATTTGGTAAACACTCAGGTCTCAATATGAATTGGTCCAAATCCCAGATCCTCCCCCTTGATATGACATCTCCAACACACACTGCAGACCAGTGTCTTGTTACACACTGCAGCTTCCCTCCCCCTGCAGAGAGTTGCCTCTATAAAATATCTAGGTATAGAGATTACTAGGCACCCATTGGACTTTATCGCCAACAATATAGAACCACTTTTCTCTTATTTAAAATCTCGTACACAAACATGGGCAAGACTCCCACTGGGAATAATGGGTAGAGTCAACTTGTTCAAGATGATACTACTGCCAAAGTTCCTCTATGTGCTCTGGAACTCCCCAATACTCATTCCCCTTAAAATCTTTAAAACAATTGATACAATCATTAATTCTTTTATTTGGGGCCCCCATAGACACAAATTGGCCTGGAACACGCTCAAGAACCCGACCTCCTCTGGAGGTGCAGCTTTACCGGACTTATACACTTATTATATAGCAGCTCAGCTCTCACACTTTTATTACATTCACAAGACTGATGGAGAAAGATACCAATTCTTAGTATGCAAACAAGCTAATAGTAACTTGTACTCCCCACTACAAGTCCTACTTAGAGGTGGGAACAAAAGATATAAAAGAGAAGACCGAAACCTGTTACTGTCCCAACACAGAAGCATATGGGAACGGGCGTCCAAACTTATCGGAGCTGACTTCTTTCACTCGCACACACCTCTATGGCGCAACCCTCAACTGAATGAGCTGATATCCCTACCTGGGGCTACCAGCTGGGCCGCTAAGGGGATAGTGTTCCTATTCCAGGTCCTTACTATATTTGGTGTGAGACATTTTCAAACACTATGTGAGGAATTTGACCTCCCCCCCCACATGCAATTTAGCTACATGCAACTAAAACACGCGCTTCAGGCTCAGTTTGCGAGTGGTCTCCCCAACCCACAGACACTGTCTTTGGTAGACGTAATAACAGGAACAAACCCAGACAAACTTATCTCCACCCTCTACACTTTACTGCGAAACAAGTCGGTAGCAAGAATCACTGACACGGCAAGGATTAGATGGGAAGAGGACGTAGGGCCAATAGACATATCAGACTGGGAGGATATACTCGAGAATGTAAAAAAAACGTCACCTAAGATCTCAGAACGCCTAACTCAACTGTATATAATACACAAATCCTATCTCACGCCTTCTAGAATTGCCAAATTCTCCCCACATCAAAACCCGCACTGTCCGAGATGCTCTGGTAACCCATGCTCGTTCTTCCACCTACTATGGCTATGTCCGGAGATACAAAGTTACTGGACGCAGATTATAAAATTCCTCCACGACCACATGGGATCACCAGTGCAACTTGACCCCAAAGTATGCCTCCTCGGCCTACTTCCAGATGCCACTACAGATAGATCCCTAACCATATTTCTCAGCGAATCATTATTTTGCGCCAGGAAATTAATTGCCAAACATTGGTTGTGTACAGACCCTCCCACCATACAGTCTTGGCTTAGAGAAGTGAACGCATCACTACCATACAAAAAGGTTATGTACAAACACAGGGGATGCCCCAACAAGTACCATAAAATATGGGACAAATGGTTAAACAACCCCAACACATGTGTGAGTTAATTTACGACAGTAATCTGTGCACCTGCTATAAGTGACATGATAACTATCCAACACATTGCCGTAATGTGATATACTGTAGTCTTTATCAAATGTTACAACTTCTATTTTTGGTAGTGATGTCTTGTGAAAATGCCAATTGCCGTCACTTAAAGTCTTATAAGTATACATGCGCTGCCGCACTCCATGAGATACATTGTATTCATCTGCATTCAATGTACAATATCCTTTCATCCTTTCATCTGATCTTTTCTATTCATAATAAACATGTTCTTTTTAAAAAAAAAAAAAAAAAAAAAACATAGTTTATCCAAGTGAGCCTGCTGTGTGGAACTGCAGGTCTCAGTAACACTTGTGAGATTAGTCTAATGCCCCGTACACACGGTCGGACTTTGTTCGGACATTCCGACAACGAAATCCTAGGATTTTTTCTGACGGATGTTGGCTCAAACTTGTCTTGCATACACACGGTCACACAAAGTTGTTAGAAAATCCGATCGTTCTAAACGTGGTGACATAAAACACGTACGTCGGGACTATAAACGGGGCAGTGGCCAATAGCTTTCATCTCTTTATTTATTCTGAGCATGCGTGGCACTTTGTCCGTCGGATTTGTGTACACACGATCGGAATTTCCGACAACGGATTTTGTTGTCTGAAAATTTTATATCCTGCTCTCAAACTTTGTGTGTCGGAAAATCCAATGGAAAATGTGTGATGGAGCCTACACACGGTCAGAATTTCCGACAACAAGGTCCTATCACACATTTTCCATCGGAAAATCCGACCGTGTGAACAGGGCATAAGTGTGTGAAGTGCTGTATATAACTTTTGGGCATCAGCCCTCTCACCACACCAGGTCTGGAGAGTTGAATGCCTCTGCTCCGGTAGTCTCGGTCCTGCCGCCGATCAGCACCGTCACGCTGCTCCGCTCTGCAAGATGACCGGAACCTTCATCTGGCTCCATCAGATGCTCTGGGTCATCAGACCCGATCACACAGCTTCTCCAGTACACTATGGTATAAACTTCTCCAGTGACTTCAAGTCCGTTCCACGCCACCCCCACAGATCCCTGCAGGCAGGTCACGTGTCCCAGCAAGAAGAGAAAGAAAATGGCCGCGCCGGACCTTTTATTACCTACCCAGCATGCTGTTCAGTCACTCAGCAATCATGGGTATGTGAGTAAGCATTGTGGGTAGGTGAGTTTTTCCACAAAGTAAATAATTAAGTCACTTCCTGCTTAGCTGTTATGTGAAGATAAATCAAATCTCATTCACATTGCATACCACTAGAGGGAGCCAAATACCAATCAATTAACATGGTCCTATTAATAGCATTACATGGCAAAAATTCCAGCGCTACATACCTTTCTGTCCCTTTCTGAATCAACAGTAGACCAGGCATTTCAGAATTTCTTTTGGCAGTGAATTGAGTCTCTTTGGAGCACTCACCCAGCACATCACAGGTCGGTCTCTTGAATTGGGAAATGACTCTTCGTTTCCTCTGATTCACTGGTTCTGGCACAGTAGGCTCACTGGCCTTCTTTTTCTGTTCAACTACTTCTGCATTGGATTTTTCTTCATCCACTGTGGAAAAAGCAGACACATCCAACTCTTCTTATGGCAGTGAGGGTAGAGGGTCACATCTGGGGACAACAGGGGCTAACAGCCGCTTCACCAGATCTGTGTTTGTCCCAACGATCAACGAACTTCCTGTGGACCCTGGCAGCCAAGAGCAGACCTGGCCTGTGTCTCAAAGTTCTCAGGCTTCCCAGCCCTCAATGGATCACACGACAACTTGATCCACTGACATCCATCACAAGGGTAATCTTCTGCTTGAATACCCTGAATCTTTACGTCTTCCAACTTTTCCAGGGGCAGGTATGACAGGTACCTCTTGTAAAATTATCTGGTCAGCAGGGTAACCTGGGCACCTGAATCAAGGATGGCTCTGGTATAAATCCCTTCAACCAGAACAGGCACTACAGACAGAGGGCCTACCAACTGAGTAGGAGGCCTGTTGAAAACATCTGGAACAGTAGATTTGCGTGGCTGGACTCGTGCTTTCTTCAGCTTCCAGCGCTGGGAATGCCGCTTCTGACGTCGTTTTGGAGGCTGATAAGCATTTCTCACTGAAACGGCATAAACTGCAGGTGTTCTCCATTGCTCCCTTTCAGGTGCAGAGAAAATCCTTCTTGAAGACCCAGATCTTCTCTCCCTCCTTGGGTCACTTCTCTGAGATCCATGCCTCTCTTCTGTCTCCCTCCGTGGGCTAGGACATACTCGCTGGTAGTGAGTAGAAATGAGCTTCGAGTTCAAATCGAACCCATGTTCCACTCGAACATCGCATGTTCGACCATTCATCGAATTTTGAACGTTATGGGCCGTTCGCACCAAATTCGAGTGGTGCATCACGGCCCATAATTCACTGCGGCATCGCAGTGCATTGCTGGCTGATGATTGGCCAAGCATGTACTATGACCCGCATACTTTGGCCAATCACAGCGCGGTAAGAACGGAGAGCCATAATTGGCCAAAGCCAGGGTGGCTTTGGCCAATTATAGCTCAGGGGGTTTAGTACATGCCTCACACTATATAAGGCCGCCTGCGTGGCCGCCTTGTGTAGTGCGTTGCGGCGGCGGTGGAGAAATAGACAGAGAGACAGTGTCATTTGATTTAAGTTAGATAGAGTAGGCAGGCGAGTTAGTTAGCTGCACTTACAGTGTTCTGTGTATATATATATGCATCCTAGGTGTTGTGTATATATATTATATATATATATATATATATATATATATATATATATATATATATATACTGTATTCAGTTTAACTAGATCCGTTCCTATTATTCTCTTCCTACTGACAGGCAGGCAGGTGTTTTTACAGAATTTACAGCTACCTGAAGAAAATTGCTGGTGTTCTCCTGATCCTATTAGTCCTATTAGCTACAGTATTTACAGTTAGTGTAGTGCGTCCGCTGCACAGTGTGCACCTAAAGCTACCTGAAGAAAATTGGTGGTGTTCTTCTGATCCTATTAGTACCGCAGGCAGCTGCAGTATTTAAAAGTTAGTGTAATGCGTCCTCTGCACAGTGTGCACCTAAAGCTACCTGAAGAAAATTGGTGGTGTTCTTCTGATCTTATTAGTACTGCAGGCAGCTGCAGTATTTACAAGTTAGTGTAGTGCGTCCTCTGCACAGCGTGCACCTAAAGCTACCTGAAGAAAATTGGTGGTGTTCTTCTGATCCTATTAGTACCGCAGGCAGCTGCAGTATTTACAAGTTAGTGTAGTGCGTCCTCTGCACAGTGTGCACCTAAAGCTACCTGAAGAAAATTGGTGGTGTTCTTCTGATTCTATTAGTACCGCAGGCAGCTGCAGTATTTACAAGTTAGTGTAGTGCATCCTCTGCACAGTGTGCACCTAAAGCTACCTGAAGAAAATTGGTGGTGTTCTTCTGATCCTATTAGTACCGCAGGCAGCTGCAGTATTTACAAGTTAGTGTAGTGCATCCTCTGCACAGTGTGCACCTAAAGCTACCTGAAGAAAATTGGTGGTGTTCTTCTGATCCTATTAGTACCACAGGCAGGCAGCTGCAGTATTTACAGTTAGTGTACTGCGTCCTCTGCATAGTGTGCACCTAAAGCTA
Organism: Aquarana catesbeiana; assembly: GCF_042186555.1. Taxonomy (NCBI): domain Eukaryota; kingdom Metazoa; phylum Chordata; class Amphibia; order Anura; family Ranidae; genus Aquarana; species Aquarana catesbeiana. The sequence continues at coordinate 521,616,555 of NC_133325.1, forward strand.
CCTGAAGACAATTGCTGTTGTTCTGCTACTATTAATACCACAGGCAGACAGCTACAGTATTTACAGTTAGTGTACTGTGTCCTCTGCACAGTGTGCATTTAAAGCTACCTGAAGAAAATTGGTGGTGTTCTTCTGATCCTTCTGATCCTATTAGTACCACAGGCAGGCAGTTGATTCTGGTAGCTGCAGTATCAGTACATATATACATCCCAGCTGTGCAGCTACATCTCACTGCAGGCCATTAGTATGTCTGGAAGGCCAACAAGGAGAGGCAGACAGTCACAAGCCAATAAAAGAGGGCAAGCAGGCTCTGTGTCTAGAGGCAAAAGTGCTGGGGGACAGGAGCCACACTGGAGCAGAGATTCTGTCAGCTCTGCGGGGGCAGGTTCAGAGGTGGTTGACGCCACGCTACCTTAAGGCAGGTATGGTGGTTTGCGACATTGGCACCAACCTCCTCTCTGCCCTCCGACAGGGACAACTGACCCATGTGCCCTGTTTGTCTCACGTCCTTAACCTGGTGGTGCAGCGGTTCTTGGGCAGGTACCCGGGCTTACAGGATGTCCTGAGGCAGGCCAGGAAAGTCTGTGCATTTCTGCAAGTCTGCAAGGAAGTTAACCTGCCCAAGAACCGCCTAATCTGTGACATGCCCACCAGGTGGAACTCAACGTTGGCCATGCTGCAGCGGCTGCACACGCAGCAGAGGGCCATCAATGAGTACCTATGCGACTATGGCTCCAGGACAGTGTCAGGGGACCTAGGTATTTTTCCCCACACCAGTGGGCTATGATCAGGGATGCATGCACTGTCCTGTCACCATTTGAGGAGGCCACGAGGATGGTGAGCAGTGACAGTGCATGCATCAGTGACACTGTCCCTCTTGTTGGAGCATATGCTGCATGGAATAATGGACAGGGCACTTGAGGCAAAACAGAGGGAGGAAGAGGAGGACTTCCTTAGCTCTCAAGGCCCCCTTTATCCAGACAGTGTTCCTGCGTGCCCACCGATCACACAGGAAGAGGAGGAGGAGGATTGTGTCAGCATGGAGGTGTAGCCTGGCACTCAGCATCAGCAGCAGTCTTCAAGGGATCATTTACAGTCCAAAGAAACCCATGGACTTGTACGTGGCTGGGAGGAGGTGGCTGCGGATCATGTCGTTCTTAGTGACCCAGAGGACTCTGGACCGTATGCCTCAGCAGACCTACGCTGCATGGCTTCCCTAATCCTGCAAAGCCTGTGGAAGGATCCTCGTATTCGTGGTATCAAGGGGAGGGATAATTACTGGCTGGCAACCCTTCTTGATCCATGTTACAAGGGTAAGGTTGCGGACCTTATCTTGCCGTCGCAGAGGGAGCAGAGGATGAATCATCTTCGGGAGGCCTTGTAGAAAGGTTTGTGCAACGTGTTTTTTCAGAGACTGGGAGGTTACAATTTCCTGGTCCTCCTGGACAACGTGTTGCTGAGGCTTCGGTCAGTCACAGAAGGAGCGGTGGAGAAGGTGGCCGTCTGACCGATGCATTCAGACAATTTTTTAGTCCGCAGCCCCAAGGTCTGATCGGTTCCAGCAACCATCGCCAGCGTCTGATTCACATGGTGCAGGATTACCTAGGGGCAAGATCAGACTTGAACACCTTTCCCACCGAAAATCCTCTGGGTTACTTGGATCACTGGCCAGAGCTTGCACAGTATGCAATTGAGCTACTGGCCTGTCCTGCATCCAGCATTCTTTCGGAATGCACATTCAGTGCTGCTGGAGGCTTTGTAACCGATCACAGGGTGCGCCTGTCCACTGAATCGGTCGATCGGCTGACCTTCATGAAAATGAATCAGTCTTGGATGACCAGCTACCAAGCACCTGATGCTGATGTAACCAATTGATTTTTTTTTTAAATGCGAGATCCCTTCAAGACTGCCTATGCTGATGCTAAGTGACTATCCTGTTATGCTGAGTCACAATCCTTTTCCTCCTCAATTTTCAGGCTGATAGCTTGTAAGAACATTTTTGATTCTGGGCACCACCACAAATGGCCAAGGCCCAATTTTTCTGCCCCTGTTTAACAGGGGCGTGTAATTACAATTTTTGATGCAATACTTTGCTGCAGGGCTCATTCCTGCTCTCCAACTATAGTATCTGTGAGGGGTTGCAGTGTTGTGGCACAAGCACCAGTGCCCAAGGGCCAATTTTTCAGCCCCTGTTTAACAGGGGTTTGTAATTACAATTTTTGATGCAATACTTTGCAGCAGGGCTCATTCCTGCGCTCCAACTATAGGATCTTTGAGGGGTTGCAGTGTTGTGGCACCAGTGCTTAAGGCTCAATTTTTCTGCCCCTGTTCAACAGGGATATGTAATTACAATTCTTGATCTAATATTTCACAGCAGGGCCCATTCCTGCGCCCACCAAGAGTAACTGTGAGGGCTTATGCCCTGTACACACCGTCGGATTTTCTGACGGAAAATGTGCGATCGGAGCTTGTTGTCGGAAATTCCGACCGTGTGTGGGCTCCATCGGACTTTTTCCATTGGATTTTCCGACACACAAAGTTTGAGAGCAGGCTATAAAATTTTCCGACAACAAAATCCGATTGTGTCAATTCTGACCTTGTGTGGACAATTCCGACGCACAAAGTGCCACGCATGCTCAGAATAAATACCGAGACAGAACTGCTCGGTCTGGTAAAATTAGCGTTCGTAATGGATATAGCACTTTCGTCAGGCTGCAATGTTTTAAATTGTTTAATGCAATGCACTCTGTTCTTCTTTATAATGCTAGAAGAATGAAGTTGTTTTGCTGCTCATATTCACACAGAATTCTCACAAACTTCCTTCTTTATTATTTATCGTGATTTCATCAATATAATAAATTTTTATTTGTCACATCTACCAAAAAAAAAATATTTTTAAATGTTTTTAGATTAAATAATTTTTTGGGGATTTTTTTAAAGCCTGATCTTGTGTTTTCTTTTCTTTTTTTTTTTAACTCCAGAATATTTTTGGGTGATGGTCAGCCGATCGACCGATTTGGTGGACAGGCACACCCTGTGATCGGTTACAAAGCCTCCAGCAGCACTGAATGTGCATTCCGTAAGAACGCTGGATGCAGGACAGGCCAGTAGCTCAATTGCATACTATGCAAGCTCTGGCCAGTGATCCATCCTCAAGAAATAATTAGAAGAATGCTATACCTGGCCCTAGCTGGGCTCCTCCACATGTTGCTGCCTGGAAGGCCCAGGTTGGGCATCAGAAGCCTCAGTTGAGGGGGAAGGAAGCGTGGAAGGAAGACTGGAGAGTGCTGGCCTGGGTTCAGTCTGACCTGCCTGAAAATGCAGTCTGTCATAGTACCAAAGCCTGGGGACATAAATGGCATCTGCAGCTCCTGATCTCTGGAAATCCTGGACCTTCTTGTGCTCCCTTAGATAAGTGTTCCTCATGCCACCAATTAGGGCCTTCAAGTAGGGGATATCTGCCGTGGGGATCACCGGCTTCACCATTTCCAGCAATTGACTTCCTCTTTGTTTGATTCTTATAATGTGGGTGGTTTACCTGTCACAGACAGGGCAGCTCCCTGAACATATCAATGAATATGGGGATAAAATATATCCATTTTCTCTGCAAGACACAAGACAAACCCTAATGTCAGGCTAAAGTCTCCTAATCTTGTCCCAATATAGGCCTCAATCTATAAGCAGTATAGGCCCAAGTTTAAATGTTACCTTCGTTATCAGGATCGGTGCTTACGATACTCCTGCCTCCACTTACAGATCGTACGTGCTACGCACGCGTATTATGCCGCGTACACACGGTCGGACTTTTCGACCTACTTGTCTGACGGACCAAATCCGGCGAACAATCCGATCGTGTGTGGGCTTCACCGGACTTTTCCAGTCGCAAATCTGACGGACTTTAGATTTGGAACATGCTTCAAATCTTTACGTCGTAACTCCGCCAGACCCAGAAATTCGCTCGTCTGTATGCTAGTCCGACGGACAAAAACCGACGCTAGGGCAGCTATTGGCTACCGGCTATCAACTTCCTTATTTTAGTCCGGTGTACGTCATCACGTACGAATCCCTTGGACTTTGGTGTGATCGTGTGTAGGCAAGTCATTAGAAAGTCTGTTGAAAGTCCGCCAAAAGTCAGTTGAAAGTCTGTCGAAAGTCTGTCAGACGGGCTGTCGGACTTTTGTAGCTGAAAAGTCCGACCGTGTGTACGCGGCATTACGCTTTATATACCCTGCGCATGCGTGAAACTCCCCCCGCCCCTGATGTTCTTTCTAGTCTATTCCCCGCCCCTTCTCGTTTGGCGCAGTGGGGGAAGAGCACATGAACAGATGCGTGCTAATTACAGCAAGGAGGAGGAGGAGGAGGAAAACCCGGAGCCAGAAATGTCACGATCCCGGAGGAGACGATTTAAGGCATCAAATATGTCTTTTGTGGAGATGGTGGAGATGGTTGACATTTTGAAGAGGGACGACTATGACGGGAAGTATGGACCTTACCCCAACCCCAATGTCAGAAAGGCCAAGATCATGACGAAAGTTGTGAAGAGTCTGCAGAAGAATTTTGGGGTACGTCGATCCAAGGATCAACTCAGGAAGCGGTGGTCGGACCTCAAATTAAAGGAGCATGATCAGTATAGAAGGATCAGGAGAGTGCTGCAAAAAAGTAAGTAGTTGTCATGTGTTCCTATTCTTTCTTTTTATTATGTTTGTGCTGCTCCATGTGCTTTTCTTTACTGCTGTACAGTTTAAAATGGCAGCTTTCATGCTCATGGACACATTATTCGTTCGTAGGAAACATTGTTCGTTCGGCCAATAAAACACCATGTTTTGTCCAGATGCATTTCAATACATTTTTTCTGGCCTACTTCTCTTAAAATAATTTTGGTGTCTAGATGGGTTTGTAACTAGAATGAAATGCAAACTAGATTCTGTGTAAGGACAGGACACTCAGCAGCTGTTTACACATCTGGACACTGGAGCACTAGTGTGGGACACCAGAACACCCTTTTTATTAGGGGGGCCACACAGGTGCTCCAGTGGATGATATAGGGGCGACTCCATCTGTGAAGATTGTACAAAACAGGTAAGTATTCAAGCTTGACAAAGGACAAAAATATTTCTTCTTGGAACTCTGCTAAAACAGACAATTGTACCCCACTTCAAAGCAATGTTTCATATTCCTATTTCTGCCAACAAATATCCGTGTGCTAAGTATACCTAATTTTTTTGACATAGGGGAGAAAAGACTCGGAGGACACCACTCATCAGAGGAGACAACAGAACCCCCACCTCATGAAGAAGTGGAAATCCCACAAACACAACAGGAGGTGGAGGAGGGAGACATGGTGGAAATTGTCACCACAACAGGTGAGTGTCTGCAACCACAGGCTCAGGTAAGAGATGGATGACGGCATATTTATAATACATGGTGTTTTTGTTTTTTCTATATTTTTAGGTGATCGTGATGTGGATGAAGGTAATTTCACCAGTGAAAGTGCCCAGATCCTGATCGGGGAGATCATGGGGTATAATAGGGACTTGGAAAACATCAAGAAAAACATCAATGATGTTCAAAACAAAATGAACATCATTGATGTTTTAGGGAGAGTTTAAAACCCCTTGAAATCCCTAATTATTTCTGCTGTTTTTTTCTGAAAATTTTTGACACATATTTTGACATATTCTTGAAAAGCCAAATTTTGAAGATGCACACACTGTGTCAACATGTGCTATCTGCCATCACGGGAGATCAATGTATGCGTTTTGGGCGTGCAACCCCTTCCTCAATAATAAAGTAGCTGAGAGGAAGGGGTTGCACCCACAAAACATGTCCCTTGATCCCCCATGATGGCAGCTAGTACATGTTGACATTCGGGAATTTGTGTGCATCTTCAAAATTTGGCTTTTCCAGGGGTGACTTCACCCCATCTGCTGAATGCAATATCAAACAAAGTTTATAAATACTCATGTCTGATATTTACCTTCAATTTCTACAAAAGTTGAACTTTGTAAGTTCCAGATTTGTGTATTTCTTGTTGGTTTTAAACATGCCTGTTTTACCTTAAAAGGAACTTTCTACTTTTAATATGACCTAAAAATTTGTTATACAACAAACATGTTGATTTTTTTGAAAAACCTTTTATAAATGCACATGTGATTGTGCTTGGATTAAAAAGATTGATAATCAACAATGTGTGGCTTCTTCTTTCAATGTTCAAAACCATTTTTTGTTGTAAAGTTGGTATTTTCAGTGGGGGTTATTTACTAAAGGCAAATCCACTTTGCACTACAAGTGCAGTTTCTGTGCAGTCTCAAGTGCAATTGTAGTGCAAAGTGTATTTTCCTTTAGTAAATAACACCCAACAGTGCTTTCGAATGTTACACAATCACACCATTTTCAGGACTCCCCAAATTTCAGTCAGGGTCAGCTAAAATATAAATAAAAAATTGCGCTGCGCTTGATTATATACCATAAGGGGTAATACCCAAAATCACTTGAAAAATAAAAAATAAACCATCAAGAACATATTTATACACACTACTTCTCACGTGCAATGTGCATACAATATACATATATATGAACAATTTGAATTGCAATGTGCATACATGTAACTATAATAGTGTTAAAACATATATACTTGTGCATATACTGAATATCAAAATCCATTGACAAACTGAAAACATGCAATAACTCATATAAAGTGCAACATGCAAGTATCGGTTTAAATATTAAATCAAATTGTATATAAGTGCACAGTGTGTCTTAAAACACAATTGATGAGATCTCTATTTGGTGAAATCCTTATAATAGTGTCCAAAATATCCAAATTAAATGTGCATCCGTATCCGTAGAAACCAATAAATGTCCAAATCCTCCAGTGTGCTGAATTCCAGTGTCACAGACAACCGTGATGTGCCTCAGTGCCCCCCCAAAGTGATTGTGCTCACCTTAGAGCGTGTGACACAGTGATTAACTTGTGTCAAATCACGCTGTGTAGCCACCCCTTGGGCTATGCATGGTAAGCTAGATACGATCTCCACTTTAGGTCAATGAGGCTCCATAGACATCCAATCATGAAAATGAAGAGAGACTATATAGTGTAATACTATTAAACGATATTTATTCAAAAAAGACAACTTCCCACAAAGGGGTACTCACATTCTCTTGGTGCTACTGTGCACCAAACAATAAAAAGCTGTATGAAAACGCCGATCGGTCTGCCGCGGGGTATACGCTTCTCCCAGCTCAGCTGTATGCTGCTCACTCCGTCCTGGCCCCTCCCCTACGCGTGTTCAACACAGGGAGTCACGTGTCTTCATCAGGGGGATATGATTGGACGGGTGCTCTGTAGCTTAAGTACTCTCCCGGCGGCCATTTTTCCTGAGATCGCAGACTAGTTAATCATGGGCTACACTTCTCTATCTCATGTGTATAGCTAAAATCAACTTATAACGAAGGACGCTGTGTTTGTCAGATTGCTAAACATCTAAAGACCCATTAAAGGCTGTACCCTTACTAATCCAGGACGGAGCTCAGGAGAAAACAGCATACCCCACCGCATCCCAATAATATGACACAATCATAAATACAATCTAGGGTAACAATGCTACTAATTGACTTGACATATATTTAATATAAACCATATTGAAATAAATACATATGATTTCCCTCCTTGGAAGCGTTACTTCAGTAAAAAACATAAACCTTATTATGATGTGAATGTTGCCCCATTAAAAATCATGTTTATTATTATAATATTAAAATATATATATGGGATAAACACCTCCAATTATTAGTCATCATTAAATAAGCCCACCCCATTAGTGTGAACTATATTGTGGGAGACAAGAAATACATATAAAAAAATATATAAAAATATATGTAAGTAAATAATTAAAATAAATATGTATTACAAACAACTTATGCAAAAATATTATGGTGAAGTGGATCTAAAACGTAGAGTAGCAGATATATTGCTTAATCTTAAGAGATTGACCAAAGAACCGAAGTATTAAAAAAATTTTTTTTTTTTTTTTTTAATTACAACATTAAAATATTAAAAATATTAAAAATTACTGAGAAAACATATAAGATCGAACTCCTTATTCAATCCGCCAGGTGATAAAGAGCCGAGCTGGTATATCCACCAGGATTCACGTTTACTAATATCCCTAACGTAATTGGAGCCCCTCCAGTTGCGCTTGGGTGCTTCTATTCCCCAAAATTTCATACCCTGCGTGCTTTGATTATGCGCCTTTTTAAAATGTATTGAGAGGTGATGTTTATCATATCCTTTCCGTATGTTTCTCACGTGTTCCTCCATACGGTCTTTCAAAGCCCTAGTGGTGCGACCAACATAAATAAGATTACAGGGACATTTGATCGCATATACCACCCCTATCGTTTCACAGGATATGAAATCTTCTATGATATGTAATTGATCTCTATGGGGGTTAAAAAACTCTTTGACTCTCTTATGCCCCGTACACACGGTCGGACTTTGTTCGGACATTCCGACAACAAAATCCTAGGATTTTTTCCGACGGATGTTGGCTCAAACTTGTTTTGCGTACACACGGTCGCACAAAGTTGTCGGAATTTCCGATCGCCAAGAACGCGGTGACGTACACCACGTACGACGAGACTAGAAAAGGCCGGTTCAGAACCAAGCGCGGCACCCTTTGGGCTCCTTTTGCTAATCTCGTGTTAGTAAAAGTTTGGTGAGAGACGATTCGCGCTTTTTCAGACTCGTGGCTTTCAGATCGTTTTCTGCCGTTCAGTTTGTGCTTGTGGGTTTGTATCTGCTCTTCAGTGCGTGCAGTCAGTTCGTATCGGAGTTTTCTGTGCGATCTTGCCCGCTCGTTGCTGTTTTTCAGGTCGCTCTTCACAGGCCTTGCTGTTCTTCAGTGCGTTCTGTTACTTCGTTCTGAGCAGCCAACCGTTTTCTAGCCATGTTTCGTATGCGTGCTCCTCGTAGAGTTCGTGCTGTGCGGGGGCTTGGTGTTGGGGTCCTGACCTTGACACAAGTCCAGTCCATGAACAGGGTGAGGAGGAGTTCATGGACCAAGAATTGGTTGCTTCAGCGTGACCAGTTCTGTCATATGCCTTTGCTCAGTGAGATCCGTGAGAATAATCCTGATGATTTCAGGAACTTTCTCAGGATGACGGACCCCGTGTTTCACCGTTTGTTGGCTTCGCTGACCCCCTATATTAGCAGGCAGGATACCTGCATGAGGCAAGCCATCACTCCGGAGCAGAGGTTGGTCGCTACCTTGCGGTATTTGGCCACAGGGAGAAGCCTGCAGGACCTCAAGTTCTCGACAGGCATCTCCCCCCGGGCTCTGGGGATCATTATCCCAGAGACCTGTTCTGCCATCATCCAGGTCCTGCAGAAGGAGTATATGAAGGTAAGATTTTTATCCTTTTATATCACATTTTATTGTATTGAATGTTTGATAATATATTGTATTTCTTCCCTCATTCCCTAATTACCATGACTGTAATATGCTGTGAATGTCCCCTTTGTTCTCATGCATGCTGGATTTTTAGGTAATTATTATTTTATGTCCTTCATACATATTTGCCCTTCACTAACCTCCCCAGCATGGTGTCTCCTGCCCTATATTCACCTCATGTAGTCACTTAACAATGTATTTTATCAGCTCCATAGTAGTGCTTTACCCCAAACACCCCCTAAAATGTTTGGAAATGTTATTTTTGATTTAAATTCAGGCAGAGTGCCAGAGCCTTTTTTTTGTGGTGTCCCCAAATTTTTTTTTAACCCTCCCCCCAACTGCTAAGTCAGCTGATCCCAATTCTCTATCCTCAATCATCTATCTGCTGACTTTGCCAAACCCATACACACTATACCCATCTCTTTACTGGTCAGATTTATGGATGAATTCCCCAAAGCATGTAGTGCAAGGGCCTGCCTGTATACTTTCCAATGGTACTGTTTAAAGTTTTTGTATCGTATTATTATCTTGATAGGTAATAGCAGAATGTTCAAATGTGCTCAAATGTGTACAGTGTGTATTTATATCTTTGTATTATCACACTTCTTACCTGTCCAGTGGTCTGCCAATAGTGTAACTAAGGAGGGGCTGTTCCAAGTAATACCCTGTATTTAGGCATTCATCTCTCAATGAAGTGAAGAGGGTTACCTGTCCAAGAGTTCCCCCCCCCCCTATAATGTTAGAAATTGCCCATGAGAGGGAGGGAGGGGGAATATGATAGGTGTACCTTATACTTTGTTGTTGTTAAATTCCCCTTAGTAAATGCTATCTGGAGGTTGCCCCATAATGTTTGTGTCTAATCTGCTTGCCATGTTTCTGTGAAAAAATAGTAATGTTTATTTTTTTTTCCTCAACAGTTTCCTTCAACGCCACAGGAATGGCAGACTGTGGCCTCCCACTTTGCCCAGCGGTGGGACTTTCCTAACTGCGGAGGGGCAATTGATGGGAAACACGTCCACATCGTCCCACCACCCAACTCGGGGTCGTACTATTATAATTACAAGGGGTTTAATAGTATAGTGATGTTGGCGGTGGTGTCGGCTAATTACGAGTTCTTGTATGTGGACGTGGGGAAGAATGGCCGGATGTCCGATGGTGGAGTGATCGCTCAGACGGAGTTCTACAGGCGTCTCCAGAATGGCAGCTTGGACTTGCCACCTCCAGAGGACAATGTTGAAGGTCTCCCATTTGTGTTTGTTGCTGATAAAGCATTTGCGCCGGGGGAACACCTGATGCGGCCATTCCCGATGAGGACCCTCACCCCGGAACAGAGGGTTTTTAATTACCGGCTGGCCAGAGCCCGAAGAGTGGTGGAGAACACATTTGGAATCCTGGCCAGCCGGTTCCGATTATTTCTGACACCCATCCATATGGCGGAGTATAAACTGAACCATATAATACTTGCCTGCTGTGTTCTCCATAATTTTTTAAGAAAACATTCAGCCAACTATGCTGGCTCAGTTGGGCCTGAGGCCGGAATCCCTAATCCATCAACACTGACGGCGCTTGAAAGTGGCCGTCCTGGCTTGCCCTCCCTGAATGCCCGTGATGTCCGGTTACGCTACCTGGAGTTCTTTGTGGGTAGGGGGGCTATCAATATGCCAGACAATCTGTGACACCTTTTTCAAATAAAAAACAACCAAAAGAAATTCTTTGTGGACATTTACTGCTTGTGTTTGTTTTAGCTGACCCTGACAGAAATGTGTTGAGTGCAGAAAATGTCGTGATTGGGTAACCTTATAAAAAACAGTGTTGGCTGGTACTTCCTAAATGCAAAAACACATTTCACTACAAGTGCACTTGCAACTGCACTGAACCTGCACTTGTAGTGCAAAGAGGATTTGCCCTTAGGAAATAACCCCCATTTTTGCATAAAACAGCAATTACATCACCCCAAAAGTGTTGTAGTGTTGAGACAATAATCCACACATTCTTGAGTAAGGCACTTTTTTATACCTGCACAATCACATGTGCATTTCCCAAAGGTTTTTAAAACAAACCAACATGTTTGTTGTATAACAATGTTTGCAGTAGCATTATCAAAAATCGAAATATCCATTTCAGATAAAACAGGCCTGTGTAAAACCAACAAGAAAGCCAAAAAACTTGAACTTACAAAGTTCACATATGGTAAAACCTGAAGACTATATCAGACATGAGTATTTATGAACTGTGTTTGATATAGCGTTCAGATGGGGGGAAATCACCCCTGGAAAAGCCAAATTTGGAAGATGCACACCAATTTACGAATGTCAACATGTGCTATCTGCCATCAGGGGGATCAAGGGACGTGTTTTGGGGGAGCAAGCCCTTCCTCAACACTACTTTATAATTGAGGAAGGGGTTGCACCCCCAAAACGCGTCCATTGATCTCCCGTGATGGCAGATAGCACATGTTGGCACACTGTGTGCATCCTCCAAATTTGGCTTTTCTAAACATTTAAAAAATTTTGGTACGATAAAACAGGTGATTTTGTGGGGTTTATATTCGCCCCAAAACATCAATGATGTTATTATTTTTTTAATAACATCACTGATTTGTTGCTGGATGTTTTGCAATTGGAGATTACACCCCATGATCTCCCCGATCAGTATCTGGGCACTTTCAGATGTAAAGCGTTCTGGATCACGATCACCTAAAAAGAGATAAAGAACAAAAAAAAAGGTCTCAAAAATCTGCCACCATCCATCTCTTTTACCTGAGCCTGTGGTCGCAGACACTCACCTGTTGTGGTGCCAATCTCCACCACGTCTTCTTCTTCCTCCTGCTCTTCTTCTTGTGTTGGTATTTCCCCTTCTTCCAGAGGGGGGGGGTCTGTGGTCTCCTCGGATGAGGGGTGTCCTCCGAGTCTTTTCTCCCCTATGTAAAACAAAAATGGTATACTTAGCACACAGATATTTGATGGCAGAACTAGAAATAGGAAACATTGCTTGGAAGTGGGGTACAATTGTCTATTTTAGCAGAGTTCCAAGATGTATATTTTTTATTGCCCTTTGTCAAGCTGCAATACTTTACCTGTTTGGTACAAGCTTCACAGATGTAGCCCCCCCTATAGTATACACTGGAGCACCTGTGTGCCCCCCCTAATAAAAATGGTGTTCTTGTGTCCCACACTAGTGCTCCAGTGTCCAGATGTGAAAACAGCTGCTCAGTGTCCTCTCCTTACACACAATCTAGTTTGCATTTCATTCTAGTAACAAACCCATCTACACAAACAAATATTTGGCATCCAAGTAGGCCCCCAAAAATGTGTGAAAATGCATATGGCCTAAACAATGGTGTTCTAGAGGCCGAAAAAAAAATGTTTGATACGAACGAATAATGTGCCCATGAACATTAAAGTTGACCTTTTGAAACGTTACAACTAATAAAAGCATATGGAGCAGAACGAACGTAATAAAGACAGAAAGAATAGGAACACAGCACAACTACTTACTTTTTTGCAGCACTCTCTGGATCTTTCGGTACTGCTCTGGCTCTCTCAACTTCAGGTCCGACCACCGCTTCCTGAGCTGATCTTTAGACCTTCGTAACCCGAAATTCCGCTCTAGACTCCTGACCACTTTCGCCATGATCTTGGCCTTTCGGATGTTCGGGTTGGGGTAAGGCCCATATTTTCCGTCATAGTCGGACTTGCTCATGATGTCGACCATCTCCAACATCTCCCCAAACGACATATTTGTGGCCTTAAAACGTCTCCTTCTGGATCGGGACGTGCCTGGATCCGCCCTTTCCTCCTCCTCCTCCTCGTTGCTACAATTAGCCCGCACCTGCTGTATGTCCGCCATCATGCTCTTCCCCCACTGCGCCGAACGAAAAGGGGCGGGGAATACACTAGAAAGAACGTCAGGGGCGGGCGGAGTTACACGCATGCGCAGTGTATATAAAGCGTAACACGCGTGCGTATTACGTTTGATCTGTGAGCGGAGGAAGGAGCATTGGACGCGCCGATCGTAAGAACAAAGGTAAGAGACAAACTTGTGCCTATACTGCTTCTAGATTGAGGCCTATATTGTAACAAGATTAGGAGAGTTTTGTGTGACATTAGGCTTTGTCTTGTGTTGTGTCTTGCAGTGAACATGGATATGGTACTCAAAGATAAGGACTTCATTTCAGTATTCATAGAGATGCTAAGGGAGCTGCCCTGTCTGTGGGAGATTAAACACCCCCATTACAAGAACCAAGCAAAGAGGAAGGCAACACTGGAGCAATTGTGTGAAATTGTGAAGCAGGTGATCCCCACGGCAGACATCACTTATTTAAAGATTTTCATTGGTGGCCTGAGGAGCACATATCTGAGGGAGTGCAATAAAGTCCTGGATTCACAGAGATCCGGAGCAGCAGGTGACATCTATGTCCCCAGGATGTTGTACTACGACAGGCTGCACTTTCTGGCAGGCCAGACTGAACCCAGGCCATCCCTCTCCAGTCTTCCTTCCACGCTTCCTTCCCCCCCGGCTGAGGCTTCTGACGCCCAACCTGGGCCTTCCAGGCCGCATGTGGAGGAGCCCAGATTGAGCCAGGTATAGCATTCCTCTAAATATTTCTGCTTGTCCAATCAATGATGTGAACTATATGTTAGTTGGGAGTACTAATTAAGGATTGTGATTGATGATGCAAAACATTACAACTATGTCCCTTTTTCATACACAGGGAAGTCTCAGCCAGGAGGTGGCCGGGCCAAGCCGGCTGGCTGATATCAAGGTCCCTCCACCCCCCCTGAAAACAGAAAGTGGCAGTAGGACGAGTGCCCTAGAGGAGGCGGCTATCAGATTCTTTTGGAGGGCTACAGAGGTCCTGGGAGCACCACACACCAGGCAGGAGAACATTGCTGCATTCATAGCCTATAAAATGCAGAGGATGGAGGAGGGCCAAAAAGCCATGTGTGAGGCCCTCATATCGGAGGCTCTGGCGAAAGGTATGAGGGGCCAAATTACACCTCACACACAGCTTTGGGATGGTCCTCCTCCTCCTCCTGCAGGTCCTACTCCTCCTCCAGGTCCTACTCCTCCTCCTGCCACATCTCCAACTGCACAGCCACAGCCGGGAATGAAGCGTGAAAGGAAGACCAGACAGTGAGGACCCTGGATCCAGTCTGTTGGGCAAAAAAATGTAGCCTCTTGTGGTACCACAGCCTGCGGACACACATGTCATCTGCTGCTATCCAAGTCTCTGTGAATCCCGGACCAGACTGCCCTCCCTTACATATGGACTCCTCAGGCCACCAATTTTGATGTTGAAGAATTGATGACTGCCGTGGGGGTCCCAGGCTTCGCTAATTTCTCTTGTTGATCCAGTGTTGCCTTCCTCTTTGTTTGGTTCTGATCCCTTAATAAAGGATTTTTGTTTTGAATTGTACTCTCCTATGTGTTTTACTTCAAAAAGGACAGTTTGTTTGTGAGGATTCAGGTACATTTCAAATATACAATGTGAAATGAACAAGGGACACCAACACCAAACAATCTCCTTGAGATTAAATAATAAAAGATATCAATGGTGTTGGGGTAACTTGACACACAAAACACACCCAAAAATATTCTGGAGTAAAAATAAAAATAACATTGAACAAAGATCAGCCTTGGAAAAAATACAAACATTAAATAAAAAAAAAGGCTTAAAATCCAAAATAAAAAAAAATTAAAAAATATCAAACTGTCAGATGTGACAACTAATAACAATATATTCAGGGAATCCCACTAAAAAAACACAAATAAAAGTTTGTGAGAAGTGTGTGTGAATACGAGCAGCAAAACGACTTAATTCTTGTCACATTATAAAGAAGAAGAGAGTGCGCTGTATTAAACCATTTTTAACATTGCAGCGTGACGAAAGTGCTGTATCCATTGCGAACGCTAAGTTTACCAGAACGAGCTGTCCCGCGTTGGAATTTCTTCTGAGCATGCGTGGCACTTTGTGCGTCGGAACAGGCCACACACGGTCGGAATTGATTTTGTTGTCGGAAAATTTTATCTCCTGCTGTCCAACTTTGTGTGTCGGAAAATCCGATGGAAAATGTCCGATGGCGCCCACACACGGTCGGAATTTCCGACAACACGCTCCGATCAGACATTGTCCATCGGAAAATCCGACCGTGTGTACGGGGCATTAGTATTAGATGGAACCCTAACACAACTGTAACACCTCCCACAACCGAAAAAACCTTTAAAGTCCCAAAACATCTTCGGTTTTGGTGTGGGTGGTCCCACAATTCTGGGTTTATCAGATAAAAGATCTTTCAGATGAATATCTTGTTTAAGTATACTCCAATATTTCTTTAAAATTTTCTCTACCTCCCTACTTTGTAAACAGTAGTCCAAAACTATACAGGTACCATCAAATTCTTCATTACCCACAGCAGCACTTTTATCCTTCAATAAATCATCCCTCTTCAAATTCCTCACCAAACCTTTTTCTTTTTCTAGAAACTCCTTATGATATCCTTTATCTAAGGGTCAGCTAAAAGAAAGACAAGCAGTAAATCTAAGCAAATATTTTTTCAGTTTAAAAAAAAAATGTTATTTAAAAAATGGCTCAGACATTGTCTGGCATATTGATGGCCCCCCTACCCGCAAAGTATTCCATGTATCTTAGACGGACCTCGCAGGCACTCTGGGGGGGCAAGCCAGGACGGCCAGCTTCAAGCGCCGTCAGGGGTGGTTCATTGAGAATAATTCCGGCTTCAGGCCCAACTGAGCCAGCATAGTTCACAGAATTTCTCCTTAAAAAGTTGTGGAGAACACAGCAAGACAGGATGATGTGATGTATGTATATTCTGCCATGTGTATCGGTGTAAGAAATAGGCGGAACCGGCTGGCCATTATTCCAAACGTGTTCTCCACCACTCTTCTGGGTCTGGCCAGCAAATAATTAAAAACCCTCTGGTCCGGGGGGAGGGTCCTCATAGGGAATGGCCGTACAAGATGGTCCCTCAGCGCAAACGCTTCATCCGCAACGAAGACGAATGGGAGTCCTTCCGCATTGTTTTCTGGAGGTGGCAAGTCCAAGCTGCCATTCTGGAGACGCCTGTAGAACTCCGTGTGGGCAATGACTCCACCATCTGACACCCGGCCCTTCTTCCCCACGTCCACATACAGGAACTCGTAAGTAGCCGACACCACCGCCAACGTCACAATACTATTGAACCCCTTGTAGTTTTAATAGTATGACCCCGAGTTGGGTGGTGGGACTATGTGGACGTGTTTCCCATCAATTGCCCCTCCGCAGTTAGGAAAGTCCCACCGCTGGGCAAAGTGGGAGGCCACAGTCTGCCATTCCTGTGGGTTGGAAGGAAACTGAGGCAAACAAGAAAAAAAAATAATCATTTTGCACATAAACATGGAAAGCAGATTAGACACAAACATTCTTGGCCAACATCAGTATAACATTTATTTTAGGGAGTATTTAAAGACAAAGGTATAAGGTCCACCTATCAGATCCCCTCCCTCATGGGCCATTTTATAAATTTTATGGGGGGAGATGTTTTGGCCAGGTAATCCTCTCCACTTCATTGAGAGATGAATGCCTAAATAATGTGTACTAGTTTGGCCAGCCCCTCCTTACTTACACTATTGGCAGCCCACTGGACCGGTAAGAAGTGTCATAATACAAAGATATAAATACACACTGTACACATTTTAGCACATTTTTACATTCTGATATTACCTATCAAGATAATAATAGAATACAAAAACTTTAAACAGTACCATTTGAAAGTATTCAGGCAGGCCCTTGCACTACATGCTTTGGTGAATTCATCCATAAATATGACCACAAAAGAGGTGGGTATAGTGTGTATGGGTTTGGCAAAGTCAGCAGATAGAGGATTGGTATCAGCTGAGTTAGCTGTTGGGGGAGGGAGGGTTCCAAATGATTTTGGGACCCAAAAAAAAAAGCCTCTGGCACTCTGCCAGATCTACAAGCACAAATCACATTTTTACACATTTTAGGGGTTGTTTAGGGTAAAGCCCTACTATGGAACTGACAAAATACATTGTTAAGTGACTACACAAGGTGAATATAGGGCCAGGAGAGCATGCTGGGGAGGTACGTGAAGGCAAATATGTATGAAGGACAAAAAAAAATGACATAAAAATCCAGCATGCATGAAGACAAAGGGGACATTCACAGCATATTACAATCATGGTAATTAGGGAATGAGGAAAGAAATACAATACATTATCAAACATTAAATATAATAAAATGTGATGTTAAAGGATAAAAATCTTACCTTCATATACTCCTTCTGCAGGACCTGGATGATGGCAGAACAGGTCTCCGGGATAATGATCCCCAGAGCCTGGGGGAGATGCCTGTCGAGAACTTGAGGTCCTGCAGGCTTCTCCCCGTCGCCAAGTACCGCAACGTGGTGACTAGCCTCTGCTCCAGAGTGATGGCTTGCCTCATGTAGGTATCCTGCCTGCTGATATAGGGGGTCAGCAAAGCCAACAAACGGTGAAATACGGGGTCCGTCATCCAGAGAAAGTTCCTGAAATCATCAGGATTATTCTCACGGATCTCACGGAGCAAAGGCATGTGACAGAATTGATCACACTGGAGCAACCAATTCTTGGTCCATGAACTCCTCCTCGCCCTGTTCATGGACTGGGCTTGTGTCAAAGTAAGGACCCCAACACCAAGCCCCCGCACAGCACGAACTCTACGATGAGTACGTACACGCAACATGGCTAGAAAACGGTTAGCTGCTCAGAACAAAGTAACAGAACGTACTGAAGAACAGCAAGGCCTGTGAAGAGCGACCTGAAAATTAGTAACAAACGAACAAGAACACAATGACAAAGTCAATGGTAACTCGCTGCACGCACCGAAGACCAGATACAAACCCACAAGCACAAACTGAACAGCAGAATACGATCTGAAAACCACGAGTCTGAAAAAGCCCGAATTGTCTCTTACCAAACTTTTACTAACACAAGATTAGCAAAAGGAGCCCAAAGGGTGCCACGCTTGGTACTGAACTGCCCTTTTATAGTCTTGTCGTACGTGGTGTACTTCACCGCGTTCTTGGCATTCGGAAATTCCGACAACTTTGTGCGACCGTGTGTATGTAAAACAAGTTTGAGCCAACATCCGTCAGAAAAAATCCATGGATTTTGTTGTCAGAATGTCCGATCAATGTCTGACCGTGTGTACGGGGCATAACAGTGTTGTGGCAACACCACCACCACCACCAAAGGCCCAATTTTTCTGCCCCTGTTCAACAGGTGCATGTAATTACAATTCTTGATATAATATTTCACAGCAGGGCCCGTTCCAGCGCCCACCAAAGTAACTGTGAGGACTTACAGTGTTGTGGCACCAGCACCACCACCACCACCAAAGGCCCAATTTTTCTACCACTGTTCAACAATGGCATGTAATTACAATTCTTGATCTAATATTTCACAGCAGGGCCCTGTGAGGGCTTACAGTGTTGAGGCCACAACAACACCTAAGGCCCAGATTTCTGCTGAGTATATAGGGCAGGCCCCTACTTTCAAACATCCAACTTACAAACGACTCCTACTTGCAAACAGAAGGAGACAACAGGAAGTGAGATGAAATCTACCCCTAGGAAGGGAAATTCTCTCCTGTAAGAGTTAATATGGGAAAAACGTGTCTCCTCTTAACTGATGCTTTATCACCAATCCTTGTTTCACTAAAAACCCCAAATTTTCAAAAAACATTTGTCATTGGGACAGAAAGTGAGGTGAAATCTTCTGAAGAGGTGCACAGACAGCAAAACAAATGTTACAGAGGTGATAACCCTTCCCTATGTTTTTCAAAAAGCTTAAAAATAGATTTTTTGGCTGGAGCTACACTTTAAAAATGTACCAGTTCAAAATTACAAACAGATTCTACTTAACAACAAACCTACAGTCCCTGTCTTGTTTGCACCGCCTGTATACTGCTGTTCAGAGTATATAGGGCCTGGGGGCCCCACGCCTTTCCTTTTTTTTAATTTGGGTGCGGGATTCCCCTTAATATCCATACAAGACCCAAAGGGCCTGGTAATGGACTGGGGGGTGGGGGGTACCCATGCCGTTTGTCTCACTGATTTTCATCTATACTGCTGGGACCCAACATTACATTAAAGCCGCAAGCAGTTTTAAATTACTTTTATTCCTTTAAAAATGTCATTTTGTGCAGGGACTGTTCTAAGCACGGGAAACACGTGCCACTTTACAGGCATACTATAGACACCCCCCAGGTACGATATTTAAAGGAATATTTCACTTTTTTTTCACTTTAAGCATCATTAAAATCACTGCTCCCGAAAAACGGCCGTTTTTAAAACTTTTTTTGCATTGATACATGTCCCCTGGGGCAGGACCCGGGTCCCCAAACCCTTTTTAGGACAATAACTTGCATATTAGCCTTTAAAATTAGTACTTTTGATTTTGAATGTCCGAGTCCCATTGACTTTAATGGGGTTCTAAAGTTAGCACGAACTTTCGTTATGTTCGAAGGTTCTGGTGTGAACCGAACCGGGGGGTGTTCGGCTCATCCCTAGTAGTGACCTACACCTCCACAGTAAAGCCAGACACCTTGATTTGTGGGCTTTTGGCCTGACAATCCAATACGTTCTGCGATCAATTGGTTCATCTTCATCTGGGACATCTGCAGCTTCACTGTGGTTATCTCAGACATGAGATCCAATGACCCGGTCATCATTTCCACTATCTTGGACATCTGAGTCTTCAAAACCTTGACTTCTGTGTCTCTACCAGCTGTGCTGACCACTCCAACGTCGACCACAGTTTCCAGCCTCTGGCCCTTTCCTTTGTCCTCCAACATGGCTTCTTCTTCTCTCACTAATTTAATGAGCTTAGAATACTTCATGGACATGGTATCAGCTGAAGTCTGTAGCCGAATCCAAACTGGGTCAGAGTGCGAAGCACCTTTCAGGAATTACTGCATTCTAGTTTGATCTACAGATGAAGGTAGTATCCCCTTCTTTAATACGATCTGATGCAGCATCTTATTCAAGCGTCTGAGGTATTCAGAAAGGCGCTCACCTTGGCGTTGGCGAGCATGCTCGAATCGGTAAACTAAGTCTGCTGCTGTCTCCATTGTCCCAAACTCCTCCTGCAGGATGTTCAGGTAGTCTTGAGCCACACAATCTTTCTTACTGAATTTCAGACTGCGGATGGCTTCTGAAGTGGGGCCCCTTTAACACTCTGTGATTCTCTGCTTCTTGAGAGTCTCTTGAATATCCCATTCATCCAATGCTTGTGTGGCCTGGTCCAGCCACTCTTCAAAGTTGTCCTTCCCTGCAGGCACTGGGTGTTTTCCAGAAAAAACCCAGAGTTTCTGGTACCCACTTCCAGAACACAGTGGAGTATCCCTCTGACACTTTGACATGAAGTCTCCCATAGCAGTGAAAAATTCTGGCCCAATCATGGCTGAAGGTGTCGTGGATGGGACTTCTTCCATACTGGTCTTAACTCGACTGGTACTTGCCTGACACCTGTCTGGTGTCTGGATTAAACAAAACTCGGTCCAGTCAGCCAACCGCACACTGGATGCTTGGAAACGGTCAGGAATCCCCTTCTTCCATTCCAGTAGCACATGGGTGCATAAGGCCTCATGGTCAGGTCTGACATTGATCACCCATATTTTCTTGCTGAAGGACAATGTCTGCACTATCTGACCGATCTTCTCCTCAGTCCAGACCTCCCCTGGGAGTTCAATCATTACGCTTGATTCTGGGTTGGCGCCTTCTACTTCGCACCACTGAATCGCAGCGTCAGGGTCCATTCTGGTGCTAAGAGGGTTGCTCTTCTGGTGAGCTTGATTGCAGAGTAACAGTAATCCCGGATGAGCCCCCACATGTAGCACTTACCCCCAAAGGAGCTGCTGGTAATTAATTGGGCCTGCACTCTACTTTTGCTCCCCTTGAGAATTTTCTCAACCCTCTTGGCACAGCTGTGTAATAGTGTTGGTGTGAAAGCCAATAGCAACAACAACCCAACAATAACATCAGATATTGTATTTTTACCGTTACCTGGGTATCCGCCTGCTACGAGAATTGAAAAACAGTCTCAGGCCAATTGTAGTTTTGACCAACAGTAATTTTACTAGAAAATAGTTTTAGAAAGAGTCATCACAATAATGCCTGTAATGGACAGAGTCAGAACATACAATAATCACAGGGCATTCAAATACTCCGACTCAATAATAATACAGTGAGTATCACATGCGGGTGAGTCTCCAAGTGGGACTGATGCTCAGTGTGGTATGACCTTGACACTGTGCACATTCCCACTTCCAGCACAACCACGCAAACCACACACAACCTGTTTGTCTGTTACACAGCACTGAATATTATTATATTACAATACATATGCTCAAGGGCTCCCCCTAGATTGCAGTACCTCCCCGTGTGCACACTGCAGGATGAAAGGCCTTGTAATAGAAAATAAGTCTCTGGTCTTCTTTCTTCGGCTAGCACATTTAACTGCAGTATTTGTAATCCGTTAAGTGCAAGGATGACAAAGTAAAATAAACTGATATGTAACTGCAACTTGCTATGCAACACACTTGTAAGTTTTTCTCCTCAATGATAAATTGATCCCGGACCGTCACTCAGCAAACAGTGAAGTGCAGGCTATGGGCCTGATTAAACACAGTTCATCCAAGTGAGCCTGCTGTGTGGAACTAATTAAATAAAATAGAAATACCGGGCTCAGACAAAAAATAAATCAGCGAAAAAGCAGCAACAATGAATCATCTAATACCTAATGGTGCTAATAAATACCAATGTGAAAAAGTTGCGCTACATTAAATATTTCCTATGTAAGAAATAGTGTGAACAAATAACATACAAAAATCAGGGACACACCCGGATCAGGAGTGCACCCTGACCATCCTAAGCTCCTTCAGGTGATAAGTGCATACATAAATAGTGAAATTGACAATATACAAATTAAATATAATGAGCAGTGTCTTCCTTAAATGTAATAGAAAGGTGAAAAATATGTGAATTATAATCCACGACAGATATCAGGGTCCAGATAATCAGCCTTATTCTTTGATGTCCACAAATGAGAAACAACTTGATGTAAAACTCTGTATATGATAACCCTTACCGGACCCCCTAAAGAGCGGGGTCATACGAGCAGACAGATTAAGCCCTCTGCAGGGACACTTGAATCCTCTGGTTTCTCAAATCCTTTGGTTGCCTTGAGCAGTCAGCAAGGATTTCGCCAAATAGCAATGAAATGCTTATCAGCTGGATGTCCCCCATCTAAAAAGAAAAGCACACTCGGGCTCCCAGCCACGAGTGAGCAGATAGAAAGGCACTCCAGTCGTGTAGTAAGTTAAAACTCAAAATCTTTAATGCTAACTAAAATAGGCAAAGCTCATAAGACAACATGTACAGAGAATGTACAGAGATATTGTACAGAGATATTGCATAAAAGTGCATGAATATATAAAAAAGCCATGTGGCGTGATTGCGTCAGCACAACACACCACCCTACATGTTTCACAATACCTTGCGTCTTCCTGGGGCCCCCAGGAAGACATCCAGCTGATAAGCATTTCATTGCTATTTGGCGAAATCCTTGCTGACTGCTCAAGGCAACCAAAGGATTCGAGATACCAGAGGATTCAAGTGTCCCTGCAGAGGGCTTAATCTGTCTGCTCGTATGACCCCGCTCTTTAGGGGGTCCTCCGGTTCCGGTAAGGGTCATCATATACAGAGTTTTACATCAAGTTGTTTCTCATTTGTGGACATAATAAGGCTGATTATCTGGACCCTGATATCTGTCGTGGATTATAATTCACAAATTTTTCACCTTTCTATCACATTTAAGGAAGACGCTGCTCATTATATTTAATTTTTATATGGACATTATTTATTTATTAATTGATTTGCACATGATTTATCTCAATTGTTGTTATTTTGTCAATTTCACTATTTATGTATGCACTTATCACCTGAAGGAGCTTAGGATGGTCAGGGTGCACTCCTGACCCAGGAGTGTCCCTGATTTTTGTATGTTATTTGTTCACACTATTTCTTACATAGGAAACATTGCTGTGTGGAACCGCAGGTCTCAGTAACACTTGTGAGTAGAGATGAGCTTCGTGTTCGAGTCGAACCCATGTTCGACTCGAATATCTGCTGTTCGATCATTCGCTGAATTGCGAACGATATTGGCCGTTCGCGCGTCACGGCGCATAATTCACTGCAGCATCGCAGTGCATTGCTGGCTGATGATTGGCCAAGCATGCACTATGACCCGCATGCTTGGCCAATTACAGCGCTGTCTGTAGAGAGAGCTGTAATTGGTCAAAGCCAGGGTGGCTTTGGCCAAATATGGCTCAGGGGGTTTAGAACACGCCCCACACTATATAAGGCCGCCTGCACGGCGGCCCTGTGTAGTGTGTTCTGGCTTGACAGAGAGATAGACAGAGAGAGAGACAGTGTCATTTGATTTAAGTTAGATAGATTAGGCAGGACAATCAGTCAGTTAGCTGCACTTACAGTGTATTGTGTATATATATATGCATCCCAGGTGTTGTATATATATATAATACACTGTATTCAGTTTAGCTAGATCCGTTCCTGTTATCTTCCTACTGACAGGCAGGCTTGTGTTGTTACAGTATTTACAGCTACCTGAAGAAAAATGTTGATGTTCTTTTGATCCTATTAGTACCACAGTCAGGCAGCTAGACTATTTACAGTTAGTGTAGTGCGTCCTCCTCACAGTGTTTAGCTAAAGCTACAAGTTATTTTAGTGTGACCTCTGCACAGTGTTCAGCTAAAGCTACAAGTTAGTGTAGTGCGTCCTCCTCACAGTGTTCAGCTAAAGCTACAAGTTAGTGTAGTGCTTCCTCCTCACAGTGTTCAGCTAAAGCTACAAGTTAGTGTAGTGCGTCCTCCTCACAGTGTTCAGCTAAAGCTACAAGTTAGTTTAGTGTGACCTCTGCACAGTGTTCAGCTAAAGCTACAAGTTAGTGTAGTGCAACCTCTGCACAGTCTTCAGCTAAAGCTACAAGTTAGTGTAGTGCGTCCTCTGAACAGTGTTCAGCTAAAGCTACAAGTTAGTGTAGTGCGACCTCTGCACAGTGTTCAGCTAAAGCTACCTGTAGAAGGTTGGTGGTGTTTTCCTGATCCTATCACTATCGCAGGCAGCTAAATTATTTACACGTTAGTGTAGTGCGACCTCTGCACAGTGTTCAGCTAAAGCTACGTTTAGAAGGTCGGTGGTGTTTTCCTGATCTTATCACTACCGCAGGCAGCTAAATTATTTACACGTTAGTGTAGTGCGACCTCTGCACAGTGTCCAGCTAAAGCTACCTGTAGAAGGTTGGTGGTGTTTTCCTGATCCTATCACTATCGCAGGCAGCTAAATTATTTACATGTTAGTGTAGTGCGACCTCTGCACAGTGTTTAGCTAAAGCTACCTGTAGAAGGTTGGTGGTGTTCTCATACTACAGGCAGGCAGTTGATTTTGCTAGCTGCAGTATCAGTATATATATATATATACACACATCTCCCAGCTTAGTGCAGCTACAGGCCATTAGTATGTCTAAAAGGCCAGCAAGGAGAGGCAGACAGTCACAAGCCAACAAAAGAGGGCAAGCAGGCTCTGTGTCTAGAGGCAACAGTTCTGGTCGTGGAGAAGGTGCATCCTCATCAGCACGTGGCCGTGGGACACGCTTGACCTTTTTTTCGGCAGCTGGCCATGTTGAGCCGCAACATGCGGAAGACTTGGTCGAGTGGATGACCAAGCCGTCCTCATCCTCCTCATCCTCTCTCACCCATGCTCAGGGTAATTGTCTGGCAAAGCAGCTGCCAACGCGGCCTCTTCCCTCGGCTCAATGGCATCAGTGACTCCTTCCCTAGCCCCACCATGTCCTCCTGAGGAGTCCCTCAAACTGTTTGACCACAGTGTTGGGTACATGCTCCAGGAGGATGCCCAGCATTTAGAATGATGATACTGAGCTAGATGAAGGCAGTAACATGAGCACGGACAGAGGGGGTGCCCAAGAAGGACAGCAATCTGGCAGTCATGCTCCCCCTGCTGCAGCATACTGCCAGGTTTGCTCCAGTGATGAGGAAGGAGGGGATGATGAGGTCACTGACTCAACGTGGGTGCTTGATAGGAGGGAGGAGGAGGAGGCACTTTACCAACGAGGCAGGATGCCCTCCAGGGGCCAGCCTAAGGGCAGCACACTGACTGCATCACACCGCAAAGCTCCGCATGTGCAGGGCGCTGCTGTCTCTGCGTGTTATTCTAAAAGTTCTTTGGTGTGGGCCTTTTTTGAGACGAGTGCATTAGATCGCACCGCTGCTATTTGCAACATATGTCTCAAGCGTATCTCGCGTGGCCAAAACATTTCCCGCTTGGGCACCACATGCTTGACCAGACATATGTTGACCTGCCAGGCAGTTCATTGGCAAGCATCTAAAAGAACCACACCAAAGAACAAAGAGGATCTCTCCTTGCTCCTCATCAGCTGAGATCTACAACCCCACTATACCTTCAGTCCACTCTGAGACCTGCACTGAGAGGAATGAAGGTGTAGAATTAGGTGTGTCATAGCCAAGTACTTGTGGGCAATCTGCTTTCGGTACACCGACGTCAGATTGTACCAGGCAAATTTCCCTGCCCCAGCTGCTGCACCGCAGAAAGAAGTTCGCTCCCAGCCATCCACATGCCCAGCGGTTGAATGCTAGCTTGACAAAATTGCTAGCACTTCAACTGCTACCTTTTCAGTTGGTAGACTCTGCCCCCTTCCGTGAGTTTGTGGAATGTGCGGTTCCTCAGTGGCAGGTACCCAAACGCCACTTTTTCTCACGGAAGGTGTAGAATTAGGTGTGTCACAGCCAAGTACTTGTGGGCAATCTGCTTTCGGTACACCGACGTCAGATTGTACCAGGCAAATTTCCCTGCCCCAGCTGCTGCACCGCAGAAAGAAGTTCGCTCCCAGCCATCCACATGCCCAGCAGTTTAATGCTAGCTTGACAAAATTGCTAGCACTTCAACTGCTACCTTTTCAGTTGGTAGACTCTGCCCCTTCCGTGAGTTTGTGGAATGTGCGGTTCCTCAGTGGCAGGTACCCAAACGCCACTTTTTCTCATGGAAGGTGTAGAATTAGGTGTGTCACAGCCAAGTACTTGTGGGCAATCTGCTTTCGGTACACCGACGTCAGATTGTACCAGGCAAATTTCCCTGCCCCAGCTGCTGCACCGCAGAAAGAAGTTCGCTCCCAGCCATCCACATGCCCAGCGGTTGAATGCTAGCTTGACAAAATTGCTAGCGCTTCAACTGCTACCTTTTCAGTTGGTAGACTCTGCCCCCTTCCATGAGTTTGTGGAATGTGCGGTTCCTCAGTGGCAGGTACCCAAACGCCACTTTTTCTCACGGAAGGCGATTTCGGCTCTCTACCGGCATGTGGAAGGCAATGTCTTGGCCTCGCTGGACAGGGCAGTCAGCGGTAAGGTGCATATTACCGCTGACTCATGGTCCAGCAGGCATGGACAGGGACGTTACCCAAGTTTCACGGTGCATTGGGTCACTCTGTTGGCAGCTGGGAAGGATGCAGGACAAGGTGCAGTAGTGTTGGAGGTTGTTCCGCCACCACGCCTCCAAAATGCCACTACTAATGATTGTGACACACCTCTCTCCTCCACCCCCTCCTCTTCTTCTTCCTCCATGGCCTCTTCCTGTGCTTTGTCCTCGGAACCAGCGGTGCTCCGTAGGCGTTCAAGGGGCTACGCAAGTACGCAGGCCAAAAGATGCCATGTGGTGCTTGAGCTGGTGTGCTTGGGGGACAGGTGCCACACTGGGGCAGAGGTCCGGTCAGCTCTGCAGGGGCAGGTTCAGAGGTGGTTGACGCCACGCCAACTTAAGGAAGGAATGGTGGTTTGCGACAATGGCACCAACCCCCTCTCTGCCCTCCGACAGGGACAACTGACCCATGTGCCCTGTTTGGCTCACGTCCTTAACTTGGTGGTGCAGCGGTTCTTGCGCAGGTACCCGGGCTTACAGGATGTCCTGAGGCAGGCCAGGAAAGTCTGTGTGCATTTCCGCCGGTCATATAATGCCAGTGCTCGGCTGGCAGACCTCCAAAAGGAGTTTAACCTGCCCAAGAACTGCCTAATCTGTGACATGCCCACCAGGTGGAACTCAACTTTGGCCATGCTGTAGCGGCTGCACACGCAGCAGAGGGCCATCAATGAGTACCTGTGCGACTATGGCACCAGGACAGGGTCAGGGGAGCTTGTTTTTTTCCCCCACGACAGTGGGCCATGATCAGGGATGCATGCACTGTCCTGTCACCATTTGAGGAGGCCACGAGGATGGTGAGCAGTGACACTGTGCCCCTTGTCCACCTGTTGGAGCACACGCTGCATGGAATAATGGACAGGGCACTTGAGGCAGAACAGAGGCAGGAAGAGGAGGACTTCCTTAGCTCTCAAGGCCCCCTTTATTTTATCCAGACAGTGTTCCTGCGTGCCCGCCGATCACACAGGAAGAGGAGGAGGAGGACGATTGTATCAGTATGGAGGTGGAGCCTGGCACTCAACAGTCTTTAAGGGATCAGTCCCAAGAAACACATGGACTTGTACGTGGCTGGGAGGAGGTGGCTGCGGACCATGTCGTCCTTAGTGACCCAGAGGACTCCGGACCGAATGCCTCAGCAAACCTACGCTGCATGGCCTCCCTGTTCCTGCAAAGCCTGCGTAAGGATCCTTGTATTCGTGGTATCAAGGAGAAGGACCAATACTGGCTGGCAACCCTCCTTGATCCACGTTACAAGGGTAAGGTTGCGGACCTTATCTTGCCGTCACAGAGGGAGCAGAGGATGAAACATCTTCGGGGGGCCTTGCAGAAAGGTCTGTGCAACGCGTTCCCAGAGACTGGGAGGTTACAAACTCCTGTTTCTGGACAACGTGTTGCTGAGGCTTCGGTCAGTCAAAGAAGGAGCGGTGGAGAAGGTGGCCGTCTGACCGATGCGTTCAGACAATTTTTTAGTCCACAGCCCCAAGGTATGATCGGTTCCAGCAACCATCACCAGCGTCTGTTTTACATGGTGCAGGAATACCTAGGGGCAAGATCTGACTTGGACACCTTTCCCACCGAAAATCCTCTGGGTTACTGGGTCTTGAGGATGGATCACTGGCCAGAGCTTGCACAGTATGCAATTGAGCTACTGGCCTGTCCTGCATCCAGCGTTCTTTCGGAACACACATTCAGTGCTGCTGGAGGCTTTGTAACCGATCACAGGCTGCGTCTGTCCACCGACTAGGTCGATCGACTGACCTTCATAAAAATGAATCAGTCTTGGATCACCACCAGATTCCAAGCACTTGATGCTGATGTAACCGAATAATTTTTTTTGAAATGTCAGATCCCTTCAAAGACTGCCTATGCTGATGCTGAGTGACTATCCTGTTATGCTGAGTAATTATCCTCTTCCTCCTCAATGATCATGCTGATAGCTTGTAAGAACATTTTTGGTTCTGGGCACCGCCACCAGTGCCTAAGGCCCAATTTTTAAGCCCCTGTTTAATAGGGGCATGTAAGTACAATTGTTGATGCAATTCTTTGCAGCAGGGCTAGTTCCTGCGCTCCAACTAGAGTATCTGTGAGGGGTTGCAGTGTTGTGGCACCAGCACCAGTGACTAAGGCCCAATTTTTCAGCCCCTGTTTAACAGGGGCGTGTAATTACAATTTTTGATGCAATACTTTGCAGCAGGGCTTGTTCCTGCGTTCCAACTAGAGTATCTGTGAAGGGTTGCAGTGTTGTGGCACCAGCACCAGTGCCTAAGGCCCAATTTTTCAGCCCCTGTTTAACAGGGGCGTGTAATTACAATTTTTGGTGCAATACTTTGCAGCAGGGCTCATTCCTGCGTTCCAACTAGAGTATCTGTGAGGGGTTGCAGTGTTGTGGCAACAGCACCAGTGCCTAAGGCCCAATTTTTCAGCCCCTGTTCAACAGGGACATGTAATTAGAATTCTTGATCTAATATTTCACAGCAGGGCCTGTTTCTGCGCCCACCAAGATTAACTGTGAGGACTTACAGTGTTGTGCCACCAGCACCACCACCAAAGGCCCAATTTTTCTGGCCCTGTTCAACAGGGGCATGTAATTACAATTCTTGATTCAATATTTCACAGCAGGGCCCGTTTCTGCGCCCACCAAGATTAACTGTGAGGACTTATAGGGCGTACACACGGTCGGACTTTGTTCGGACATTCCGACAACAAAATCCTAGGATTTTTTCTGACGGATGTTGGCTCAAACTTGTTTTGCCTACACACGGTCGCACAAAGTTGTCGGAATTTCCGATCGACAACCACGCGGTCACGTACACCACGTACGACGAGACTAGAAAAGGCCGGTTCAGAACCAAGCGCGGCACCCTTTGGGCTCCTTTTGCTAATCTCGTGTTAGTAAAAGTTTGGTGAGAGACAATTCGCGCTTTTTCAGACTCGTGGCTTTTAGATCGTTTTCTGCCGTTCAGTTTGTGCTTGTGGGTTTGTATCTGCTCTTCAGTGCGTGCAAGCAAGTTCCGCGTGACTTTAGGTAGTCATTGTATTCTTGTTCGTTCGTTACTGGTTTTCAGGTCGCTCTTCACAGGCCTTGCTGTTCTTCAGTGCGTTCTGTTACTTCGTTCTGAGCAGCCGACCGTTTTCTAGCCATGTTTCGTATGCGTGCTCCTCGTAGAGTTCGTGCTGTGCGGGGGCTTGGTGTTGGGGTCCTGACCTTGACACAAGTCCAGTCCATGAACAGGGTGGGGAGGAGTTCATGGACCAAGAATTGGTTGCTTCAGCGTGACCAGTTCTGTCATATGCCTTTGCTCCGTGAGATCCGTGAGAATAATCCTGATGATTTCAGGAACTTTCTCAGGATGACGGACCCCGTGTTTCACCGTCTGTTGGCTTCGCTGACCCCCTATATCAGCAGGCAGGATACCTGCATGAGGCAAGCCATCACTCCGGAGCAGAGGTTGGTCGCTACCTTGCAGTATTTGGCCACAGGGAGAAGTCTGCAGGACTTGAAGTTCTCGACAGGCATCTCCCCCCAGGCTCTGGGGATCATTATCCCAGAGACCTGTTCTGCCATCATCCAGGTCCTGCAGAAGGACTATATGAAGGTAAGATTTTTATCCTTTTATCTCACATTTTATTGTATTTAATGTTTGATAATATCTTGTATTTCTTTCCTCATTCCCTAATTACCATGATTGTAATATGCTGTGAATGTCCCCTTTGTTCTCATGCATGCTGGATTGTTATGTAATTATTATTTTAGGTCCTTCATACATATTTGCCCTTCAATAACCTCTCCAGCATGGTGTCTCCAGCCCTAATTTCACCTCATGTAGTCACTTAACAATGTATTTTATCAGCTCTATAGTAGTGCTTTACCCCAAACACCCCCTAAAATGTTTTGAAATGTTATTTTTTATTTAAATTCAGGCAGAGTGCCAGAGGGTTTTTTTTGTGGTGTCCCCAAATTTTTTGTAACCCTCCCTCCCCCAACTGCTAAGTCAGCTGATCCCAATTCTCTATCCTCAATCATCTATCTGCTGACTTTGCCAAACCCATACACACTATACCCACCTCTTTACTGGTCAGATGTATGGATGAATTCCCCAAAGCATGTAGTGCAAGGGCCTGCCTGTATACTTTCCAATGGTACTGTTTAAAGTTTTTGTATACTATTATTATCTTGATAGGTAATAGCAGAATGTTCAAATGTGCTCAAATGTGTACAGTGTGTATTTATATCTTTGTATTATCACACTTCTTACCTGTCCAGTGGTCTGCCAATAGTGTAACTAAGGAGGGGCTGTTCCAAGTAATACCCATTATTTAGGCATTCATCTCTCAATGAAGTGAAGAGGGTTACCTGTCCAAGAGTTCCCCCCTATAATGTTAGAAATGGCCCATGAGGGGGGGAGGGGGAATATGATAGGTGTACCTTATACTTTGTTGTTGTTAAATTCCCCTTAATAAATGCTATCTGGAGGTTGCCCCATAATGTTTGTGTCTAATCTGCTTGCCATGTTTCTGTGAAAAAATAGTAATGTTTATTGTTTTTTCCTCAACAGTTTCCTTCAACGCCACAGGAATGGCAGACTGTGGCCTCCCACTTTGCCCAGCGGTGGGACTTTCCTAACTGCGGAGGGGCAATTGATGGGAAACACGTCCACATTGTCCCACCACCCAACTCGGGGTCGTACTATTATAATTACAAGGGGTTTAATAGTATAGTGATGTTGGCGGTGGTGTCGGCTAATTACGAGTTCTTGTATGTGGACGTGGGGAAGAATGGCCGGATGTCCGATGGTGGAGTGATCGCCCAGACGGAATTCTACAGGCATCTCCAGAATGGCAGCTTGGACTTGCCACCTCCAGAGGACAATGTTGAAGGTCTCCCATTTGTGTTCGTTGCTGATGAAGCATTTGCGCTGGGGGACCACCTGATGCGGCCATTCCCGATGAGGACCCTCACCCTGGAACAGAGGGTTTTTAATTACCGGCTGGCCAGAGCCCGAAGAGTGGTGGAGAACACATTTGGAATCCTGGCCAGCCGGTTCCGATTATTTCTGACACCCATCCATATGGCAGAGTATAAACTGAACCATATAATACTTGCCTGCTGTGTTCTCCATAATTTTTTAAGAAAACATTCAGCCAACTATGCTGGCTCAGTTGGGCCTGAGGCCGGAATCCCAAATCCATCAACACTGACGGCGCTTGAAAGTGGCCATCCTGGCTTGCCCTCCCTGAGAGCCCGTGATGTCCGGTTACGCTACCTGGAGTTCTTTGCGGGTAGGGGGGCTATCAATATGCTAGACAATCTGTGAAACCTTTTTCAAATAAAAAACAACCAAAAGAAATTCTTTGTGGACATTTACTGCTTGTGTTTGTTTTAGCTGACCCTGACAGAAATGTGTTGAGTGCAGAAAATGTCGTGATTGGGTAACCTTATAAAAAACCGTGTTGGCTGGTACTTCCTAAATGCAAAAACACATTTCACTACAAGTGCACTTGCAACTGCACTGAACCTGTACTTGTAGTGCAAAGTGTAGGAAATAACCCCCATTTTTGCATAAAACAGCAATCACATCACCCCAAAAGTGTTGTAGTGTTGAGACAATAATCCACACATTCTTGAGTAAGGCACTTTTTTATACCTGCACAATCACATGTGCATTTACGAAAGGTTTTTAAAACAAACCAACATGTTTGTTGTATAACAATTTTTGCAGTAGCATTATCAAAAATCGAAATATCCATTTCAGATAAAACAGGCCTGTGTAAAACCAACAAGAAAGCCAAAAAACTTGAACTTACAAAGTTCACATTAGGTAAAACCTGAAGGCTATATCAGACATCAATATTTAGGAACTGGGTTTGATATAGCGTTCAGATGGGGGGAAATCACCCCTGGAAAAGCCAAATTTGGAAGATGCACACCAATTTACGAATGTCAACATGTGCTATCTGCCATCAGGGGGGATCAAGGGACGTGTTTTGGGGGAGCAAGCCCTTCCGCAACGCGACTTTATAATTGAGGAAGGGGTTGCACCCCCAAAACGCGTCCATTGATCTCCCGTGATGGCAGATAGCACATGTTGGCACACTGTGTGCATCCTCCAAATTTGGCTTTTCTAAACATTGAAAACATTTTTGGAAGATTGGACCACAATAATAAAACAGGTGATTTTGTGGGGTTTAAATTCGCCCCAAAACATCAATGAGGTTATTATTTTTTTTAATAACATCATTGATTTTTTGCTTGATGTTTTGCAGTTCGGCATTACACCCCATGATCTCCCCGATCAGGATCTGGGCACTTTCAGAAGTAAAGCGTTCTCTATCCCTCACATCACGATCACCTAAAAAGAGATAAAGAACAAAAAAAAAGGTCTCAAAAATCTGCCACCATCCATCTCTTTTACCTGAGCCTGTGGTCGCAGACACTCACCTGTTGTGGTGCCAATCTCCACCACGTCTTCTTCTTCCTCCTGCTCAGCATCTTGTGTTTGCGGTATTTCCCCTTCTTCCAGAGGTGGGGGGTCTGTGTTCTCCTGGGATGAGGGGTGTCCTCCGAGTCTTTTCTCCCCTATGTAAAACAAAAATGGTATACTTAGCACACAGATATTTGATGGCAGAACTAGAAATAGGAAACATTGCTTGGAAGTGGGGTACAATTGTCTATTTTAGCCGAGTTCCAAGATGTATATTTTTTAGTGTCCTTTGTCAACCTGCAATACTTTACCTGTTTGGTACAAGCTTCACAGATGTAGCCCCCCCTATAGTATACACTGGAGCACCTGTGTGCCCCCCCTAATAAAAATGGTGTTCTTGTGTCCCACACTAGTGCTCCAGTGTCCAGATGTGAAAACAGCTGCTCAGTGTCCTCTCCTTACACACAATCTAGTTGGCATTTCATTCTAGTAACAAACCCATCTACACAAACAAATATTTGGCATCCAAGTAGGCCCCAAAAAATGTGTGAAAATGCATATGGCCTAAACAATGGTGTTCTAGAGGCCGAAAGAAAAATGTTTGATACGAACGAATAATGGGCACATGAACATTAAAGTTGCCCTTTTAAACGTTACAATTAATAAAAGCATATGGAGCAGAACGAACGGAATAAAGACAGAAAGAATAGGAACACAGCACAACTACTTACTTTTTTGCAGCACTCTCCAGATCTTTCGGTACTGCTCTGGCTCTCTCAACTTCAGGTCCGACCACCGCTTCCTGAGCTGATCTTTAGATCTTCGTACCCCGAAATTCCTCTCAAGACTCCTGACCACTTTCGCCATGATCTTGGCCTTTCGGATGTTGGGGTTGGGGTAAGGCCCATATTTTCCATCATAGTCAGACTTCTTCATGATGTCGACCATCTCCAACATCTCCCCAAACGACATATTTGTGGCCTTAAAACGTCTCCTTCTGGATCGGGACGTGCCTGGATCCGGCCTTTCCTCCTCCTCCTCCTCGTTGCTAGAATTAGCACGCACCTGCTGTAACTCCGCCATGTGCTCTTCACCCACTGCGCCGAACGAAAAGGGGCGGGGAATAGACTAGAAAGAACGTCAGGGGCGGGCAGAGTTACACGCATGCGCAGTGTGTATAAAGTGTAACACGCGTGCGTATTACGTACGATCTGTGAGCGGAGGAAGGAGCATTGGACGCGCCGATCGTAAGAACGAAGGTAAGAGACAAACTTGTGCCTATACTGCTTCTAGATTGAGGCCTATATTGTAACAAGATTAGGAGAGTTTTGTCTGACATTAGGCTTTGTCTTGTGTTGTGTCTTGCAGTGAACATGGATATCTTAATGAAAGACAATGACTTCATGTCAGTATTCGTAGAGATGCTAAGTTAGCTGCCCTGTCTGTGGGAGATAACCCACCCCCATTTCAAGAACCAAACAAAGAGGAAGGCAGCACTGAAGCAATTGTGTGAAATTGTGAAGCAGGTGATCCCCACGGCAGACATCACTTATTTAAAGATTTTCATTGGTGGCCTGAGGAGCACATATCTGAGGGAGCGCAAGAAAGTCCTGGATTCACAGAGATCCGGAGCAGCAGATGACATCTATGTCCCCAGGATGTTGTACTACGACAGGCTGCACTTTCTGGCAGGCCAGACTGAACCCAGGCCATCCCTCTCCAGTCTTCCTTCCACGCTTCCTTCCCCCCTGGCTGAGGCTTCTGACGCCCAACTGGGCCTTCCAGGTCACATGTGGAGGAGCCTAGATTGAGCCAGGTATAGCATTCCTCTAAATATTTCTGCTTGTCCAATCAATGATGTTAACTAGATGTTAGTTGGGAGTACTAATTTAGGATTGTGATTGATGATGCAAAACATTACAACCATGTCCCTTTTTCATACACAGGGAAGTCTCAGCCAGGAGGTGGCCGGGCCGAGCCGGCTGGCTGATATCAAGGTCCCTCCACCCCCCCTGAAAAGAGAAAGTGGCAGTAGGAGGAGTACCCTAGAGGAGGCTGCTATAGCATTCTTTTGGAGGGCTACAGAGGTCCTGGGAGCACCCCACACCATGGAGGAGAACATTGCTGCCTTCATAGCCTATAAAATGCAGAGGATGGAGGAGGGCCAAAAAGTCTTGTGTGAGGCCCTCATATCGGAGGCTCTGGAGAAAGGTATAAGGGGCCAAATTACACCTCACACACATCTTGGGGATGGTCCTCCTCCTCCTCCTGCAGGTCCTCCTCCTCCTCCTCCCTCTCCTCCAGGTCCTCCCAGTCCTCCTCCAGGTCCCCCCAGTCCTCCTCCTCCTCCAGGTCCTACTCCTCCTCCTGCCACATCTCCAACTGCACAGCCATAGCCTGGAAGGAAGCGTGGAAGGAAGACCAGACAGTGATTGCCCTGGGTTCAGTCTGGTCGGCCAAAAAATGCAGCCTTTTGTGGTACCACAGCCTGGGGACACAGATGTCATCTGCTGCTATCCGGATCTCTGCGAATTCTGGACCAGACTGCCCTCCCTTACATATGGACTCCTCAGGCCACCAATTTTGATGTTGAAGAATTGATGTCTGCCGTGGGGGTCCCAGGCTTCGCTAATTTCTCCTGTTGATTCAGTGTTGCCTTCCTCTTTGTTTGGTTCTGATCCCTTAATAAAGGATTTTTGTTTTGAATTATACTCTCCTATGTGTTTTACTTCAAAAAGGACAGTTGGTTTGTGAGGATTCAGGTACATTTCAAATATACAATGTGAAATGAACAAGGGACACCAACACCAAACAATCTCCTTGAGATTAAATAATAAAAGATA
Organism: Aquarana catesbeiana; assembly: GCF_042186555.1. Taxonomy (NCBI): domain Eukaryota; kingdom Metazoa; phylum Chordata; class Amphibia; order Anura; family Ranidae; genus Aquarana; species Aquarana catesbeiana. The sequence continues at coordinate 521,652,858 of NC_133325.1, forward strand.
TCAATGGTGTTGGGGTAACTTGACACACAAAACACACACAAAAATATTCGGGAGTAAAAATAAAAATAACATTGAACAAAGATCAGCCTTGGAAAAAATCCAAACATTAAAGAAAAAAAAAGGCTGAAAATCCAAAAAATAAAAAATAAAAAAAATATAAAACTGTCAGATGTGACAACTAATAACAATATATTCATGGAATCCCACAAAAAAACACAAATAAAAGTTTGTGAGAAGTGTGTGTGAATATGAGCAGCAAAACGACTTAATTCTTGTCACATTATAAAGAAGAAGAGAGTGCGCTGTATTAAACCATTTTGAACATTGCAGCATGACGAAAGTGCTGTATCCATTGCGAACGCTAAGTTTACCAGAACGAGCTGTCCCGTGTCGGAATTTCTTCTGAGCATGCGTGGCACTTTGTGCGTCGGAACAGGCCACACACGGTCGGAATTGACGCGATCGGATTTTGTTGTCGGAAAATTTTATCTCCTGCTCTCCAACTTTGTGTGTCGGAAAATCCGATGGAAAATGTCCGATGGCGCCCACACACGGTCGGAATTTCCGACAACACGCTCCGATCGGACATTGTCCATCGGAAAATCCGACTGTGTGTACGGGGCATTACAGTGTTGTAGCACCAGCACCACCACCACCACCAAAGGCCCAATTTTTCAGCCCCTGTTCAACAGGGGCATAAAATTACAATTCTTGATATATTTCAAAGCAGGGCCCGTTCCAGCGCCCACCAAGAGTAACCGTGAGGACTTACAGTGTTGTGGCACCAGCACTACCACCACCATCACCAAAGGCCCAATTTTTCTGGCCCTGTTCAACAGGGGCATGTAATTACAATTCTTGATCTAATATTTCACAGCAGGGCCCTGTGAGGGCTTACAGTGTTGAGGCCACAACAACACCTAAGGCCCAGATTTCTGCTGAGTATATAGGGCAGGCCCCTACTTTCAAACATCCAACTTACAAATGACTCCTACTTGCAAACGGAAGGAGACAACAGGAAGTGAGATGAAATCTACCCCATAGGAAGGGAAATTCTCTCCTAAATTAATATGGGAAAAACTTTTCTCCTTTCCACTGATGCTTTATCACCAATCCTTGTTTCACTAAAAACCCCAAATTTTCAAAAAACATTTGTCATTGGGACAAAAAGTGAGGTGAAATCTTCTGAAGAGGAGTACAGACAGCAAAACAAATGTCACAGGGGTAATAATCCTTCCCTATGTTTTCCAAAAAGCTTAAAAACTGATTTTTTGGCTGGAGCTACACTTTAAAAATGTACCAGTTCAAAATTACAAACAGATTCTACTTAACAACAAACCTACAGTCCCTGTCTTGTTTGCGCTGCCTGTATACTGCTGTTCAAAGTATATAGGGCCTGGGGGCCCCACGCCTTTCCTTTTTTTAATTTGGGTGTGGGGTTCCCCTTAATATCCATACAGGACCCAAAGGGCCTGGTAATGGACTGGAGGATACCCATGCCGTTTGTCTCACTGATTTTCATCCATATTGCCAGGACCCGACATTACATTAAAGCCGCAAGCAGTTTTAAATGACTTTTTTTCCTTTAAAAATGTCATTTTGTGCAGGGACTGTTCTAAGCACAGGAAAACACGCGCCACTTTACAGGCATACTATAGACACCCCCCAGGTACGATATTTAAAGGAATATTTCACTTTTTTTTTTTTTTTACTTTAAGCATCATTAAAATCACTGCTCCCGAAAAAACGGCAGTTTTTAAAAGATTTTTTTGCATTGATACATGTCCCCTGGGGCAGGATCCGGGTCCCCAAACCCTTTTTTGGGACAATACCATGAAAATTTGCCTTTAAAATGAGCACTTTTGATTTGGAACGTTCGAGTCCCATAGACGTCAATGGGGTTCTAACGTTCGTGCGAATTTTCCATCCGTTCGCAGGTTCTGGTGCAAACCGAACCGGGGGGTGTTCGGCTCATCCCTACTTGTGAGAATAGTCTAATGCCCTGTACACACGGTCGGATTTTCCGACAGAAAATGTGCGATCGGAGCTTGTTGTCGGAAATTCCGACCGTGTGTGGGCTCCATCGGACTTTTTCCATTGGATTTTCCGACACACAAAGTTTGAGAGCAGGCTATAAAATTTTCAGACAACAAAATCCGATTGCATCAATTCTGACTGCGTGTGGCCAATTCCGACGCACAAAGTGCCACGCATGCTCAGAATAAATTCCGAGACAGAACAGCTCAGTCTGGTAAAATTAGCATTTGGAATGGATATAGCACTTTCGTCAGGCTGCATTGTTTTAAATAGTTTAATGCAGCACACTCTCTTCTTCTTTATAGTGCTAGAAGAATGAAGTAGTTTTGCTGCTGATATTCACACAGACTTCTCACAAACTTCTTTCTTTATTATTTACCGTGATTTCATCAATATAATATTTGTATTTGTCACATCTGATTAAAATTTTTTTTTTTTTGTTTGTATTTTTTTCAAGCCTGATCTTTTTTTTAAATTTTTTTTTAAACTCCAGAATATTTTTGTGTGTGTTTTGTGTTTCAAGTTACCACAACACCATTATTATCTTGTATTATTTAATCTCAAGGAGGTTGTTTGGTGTTGGTGTCTCTTGTTAATTTCACATTGTATTTTAGAAATGTACCTGCCTCCTCACAAACAAACTGTCCTTTTTGAAGGAAAACTCACACAGGCGAGTATAATTGAAACAAAAAATCCTTTATTAAGGGCTAATAACCGAACAAAGAGGGAGGCAACGCTGGAGAAACAGCAGAAGTTGGCAAAGCCTTTGGCCCCCAGGGCACACATCAATTATTTCCTGCCAAAATTGGTGGCCTGAGGAGTCCATATATAAGGGAGTGCAGTCTGGTCCAGAATTCCAAGAGATCCTGAACAGCAGCAGATGACATGTATGTTCCCAGGCTGTGGTCATACAAGAGCCTGCATCTTTTGTCAGACCAGACTGAACCCAGGCCATCACTCTCTGGTCTTCCTTCCACGCTTCCTTCCATGCTGTGTCTGTGGTGGTGGAGTTGTGGCAGGAGGAGGAGGAGGATGGTCCAACTCACACAGGTGGGTTTTGTGTGTGATTTCGCCCCTCACCCCCTTAGTTAGTGTTTTGTAAAGAAGGTCCTCACACAGAAGGCGTTGCCCCTCCTGAATGCCCTGCAGTTTCCTTACAACTACTATCGGAGAGGCATATGGACTCCGGGACTCTCGGATAATCCCTGTTCTTTTTAGCTCAGCCAGCTGCTCCCGTATGTCTTCTAGATCCCCCAACGGGATCTGCCTCACCCTCTCACGGAAAGGTTTATCTTCTTCTAACCTGATTTTGTGTTCGGCACTCTTTGCAAGTCCCACATCAAACTCACTTCTTGAAAAGGCAGTCCTCTTCGCTCTCTCCATCCAGGCAGGGGTAAGAGGTGTGTTCTTTGGGTAGAACTCTTCCAGGTAAATCTCTCCATCCTGTTCTCCCATGATGCCACACGGTGAGACTGGGGTTGCTGGACTGACCTGCCCCAGCAGTACTCTGGCAGGTACCATTACAGGCAAGGCTGTTGTGTTGCGAATACTGACTGAGATACGTCCTTTACTTCTCTTCAGCGCTTTAGTTGACAACACTTCAGGGATGACTTCCAGGCCCTTGTCTTCTTTCTGCCTGTCCGTCTCAAGAATGATGAAAGGACCGGGCTGTCTCCAACTCAGCTTGATAGAGGCCTTTAGGCAGACTACCTCACCCGGTTGTACCAGCTTTTCACTCTTGTCTAGGCGCCAGACTTTTCCGACTCCTTCTGGTGGGGCCTTCTGTTCCTGCACAAGATCCTGGTATATCCATGTTAGCATGGAGTGCAATCCCTTGACCGGAGTGTTCTTCTCCTGTACAAGTGGAGTTAGACGTCTTCTTACCAAGTCAGTGTTGGTCCCAATAATAAGGGAACTTCTATCAGCCCCTGGAGGGCAAGGACACACCACTGCCAAGGTGTCGAAAGTTTCAGCTTTTCCTGCCACAATTGGATCAAAGGTGAGCTTGATGGGTATGTATCCATCATACAGGAATTTCTGTGTCCCTAAACCCCATATCTCCAGCTCTTCCAGCTTCTTCAAGGGGAGATGATTGAGATATTTCTCATAAAAGTCTTTGTATAGCAGAGTTACTTGAGCTCCAGTATCCAGCAGGGCTTTCGTGTATACGCCTTCTATCTGAATTGGGACAATCGGGGAAGGTCCCACTAACTTGGGAGGAAATCTATTTTCTTTAGCACGTTTACCTCCTTGAGTGGCTTGTACCTTCATGCCTTGCTTACGTGAAGTTCCTTTTCTCTGCTTCGACTTGGTTTTAGCTAATTTATCCTGATAAGAACAATTTGGTTTGGAGTTGACTGCTGTGACCGGGCACCTTCACTGGGGCCCTCGGAAGTTTTCCGCCGGCTTTTGATGCTTTGTTTCTGCTTTTGGGCTTGGGCTTGGGCATACTCGCCTGTGATGTCCAAATCCCCACAAAATAAAAAAACAGGACTTATACATTTCCGCAACTGTGGAGCTTAACCTTTCCTTAGGCGCTTGGATCCCTCCATCAGGTAAAATGGTGTGCTTGGCAGTCAACAGAGCCACCATTTCCATCAACTGTGCCACCTGTGTCTGAAGAAGTTCAATCTGAGGGTCACCATTATTTGCATTAGCCCTTCTAACTCCTGACTCCAACGACTGATTTTGGCCTTTGGATCTTTACTTTCTTTTTCTCAAGGATAGCTTCCTCTTCCAGCACAATTCGGATCAGGTCCGGAAATTTCAGTATGCCACCATCTTGACGGATTCTCAACTGAAGCACTATGGGGTCCAATGGCTGGGCACCCCTCAGAACCTGCTTAGCTCGGACTTCCTCCACTTCCCGAGGATCTAGTCCCTTTTTCAACAAAATCTGATGTATGATCTTGTCCAAACGTCTCATGTATTCTGACAGTTTCTCTCCCTCACTTTGATAAGTGTGTTCCAGCTGGTAGATCAGGTCTGAAACCTTCTCTGTTTGTCCAAACACATCCTGTAGGATGTCTAAGTAGTCCTGAGCCACGCAGTCTTGCTTACTGAGCTTCAAATTCCTGATAGCCTCTGAACTGAAGCAGGGCCTCTTAAGCTCTCTGTGATCCTCTGTTTCTTGTGCGCCTCTGGAACCTGCCATTCATCTAAGGCTTGGGTGGTTTGCTCTAACCACTCCTCGAAGTTGCCTTCCTCTGGGGGTACGGGCTGTCTTCCTGAGAAAATGCTAAGTTTCTGATATGCATTTCCAAGGTATGTGAGGTTTCCCTTCTGGCATTTTTCTACAAAATTTCCTAAAGCTGTAAAGAGCTCTGGTTCAACTGTGGTCAGGCGTGACCGGGAGGGGACTTTTACCTTGACTGATTTCACTTGCGTGGAGCTAGTAGGGCTCTCACCTGGCCTCTCCGGATGTGTCAGACAGAATTTGGTTCTGTCAGATAGTTTCACACTGTTACCTTGGAAGTTTTTAGGGGTACCCCTCCTCCATTCTAGTAGTGCATAGGTGCATCAAAGTTATGATAAAACAGTACTGCAGCTATCTCTGAAGCCAATGACACAGTACTAAGTCCTCAATGAGGTACAGGCCCGAAGCCTAATTTTAGCTCAGTCTAATCCTCTTGACTTTGCTTGTGGGACTATGGATCCCAGCAACTCTGTATTGTACAGATGAATGTGTGAAAGTGCATCAATGACGCTTTTGGACAACAGAAAGCTCCGCTCTGGTGTACAGGGTCCTGTCTCTGACCGGCCGCCACCTCTGCGCTGCTCCGCTCTGCACAACGAGACCCTCCGGAACTCTCAGATGGCTCCTCTGGCTCCTTCCCAGTCTTGCACCACCATTAGCCCAGCTCACTGGTGTGTCAAATATTGCTGCTCGGATCGCTCTTCCGTGGAGGTAGGCCGCGCTGCGCTGGAGACCACACACAGATCCTCCCAGGCTGGCCATGCATTTCCAAGAGAGCTAAGATGGCCGCGCCGAGCCCTTTTATAATCTTCCCACAATGCAGTTCTGTTTTCCTCATGTTCATGGGAGTTAATCGGCATTATGGGTAGGTCAAGTTAATGTTCAATGTAAACAAACAAAACACTTCCATGTCAACTTGAATGATGAAAAATAAAGATGCAGTCCTTTCATATTTTGGCCACTAGATGGCGCCAGATTCTAAGATATAACATACATTAAGTTATATACCAAAAATGTGACCGCTACATATTTTTTTAGGCAGAGATTGCAATGTTTTATTTTTTCTATGTTTTATTGTATTTGCTTTGCAGGTATGGTAAGTCTTACTGTTATACTGTAATGTTACTTTGTTTTATTGTTAACCATCATTTGCTTAGCAGGTACGCCATTCAGCTGCAGCATGGGTTTATTTATCTTGACAGCAACAGAGTTTGCTCCCACGATGCATTAAGCCGTGACTCCAGCGCTGTCAGAGGTGATTTCACCACCACAGTTAAAAAAAAAATGGTGCATGTATGCCCATCATTAGAAGTGGGTGGATGAAGGGCGGTATTCTAATGGTGGGCATACCCACCGATCAATCTCCTTTTTTCGTTCAGCCCACAGGCTGCATGAAAAAAAGAACAATACGATGTATGCCCAACAAGGACCAGCGACGTACTGGTATGTTGCTGGATTTTGAGTGCTTATACCAGAATGATGCCTGCAGACTTAGGTATCATCTTGGTATCATTCTTTTCAGCCAGCGGTCGGCTTTCATGTAAAAGCAATCCTAGTGACTAATAAGCCTCTAGACTGCTTTTATAAGCAGTGGGAGGGAACAACCCCCCCTCCCACCGTCTTCCATGGTTTTCTCGGGCTCTCCTGTTCCAACAGGGAACCCGAGAATGCAGCCGGTGGTTCCGCCAGCTGACCATAGAGCTGATCAGGGACCAGAATGGCTCCAATCATCTCTATGGCCTAAGAAACCAGAAGCTATGAGCATTTCATGACTTAGGTTTCGCCTGATATAAACAGTGCCATTGGGAAATCTAGGGTCTAATAGACCCCAATTTTTTCAAAAAAGAGTACCTGTCACTACCTATTGCTATCATAGGGGATATTTACATTTCCTGAGATAACAATAAAAATGATTTTAAAAAAATGAAAGGAACAGTTTACTAATGTAATAAAAAAGCAAAATAAATAATAATTAAAAAAAAGCACCCCTGTCCCCCCGTGGTCACGCACAAAGGCGAACGCAATCGTCGCTCTGGTGTCATATATACACAGCAATTGCACCATGCATGTGATGTATCACCGCAAAGGTCAGATTGAGAGCAGTAATTTTATCAGTAGACCTCCTCTGTACATCTAAAATGCTAACCTGTAAAAGCTTTTAAAGGCATTTAAAAATGTATGTAGTTTGTCGCCGCTGCACGTTTGTGCGCAATTTTAAAGCATGTCGTTTTTGGTATCCATGTACTCAGCATAAGATCATCTTTTTTTTATTTCATCAAACATTTGGGCAATATATGCATTAAAACTAAAAAAGTGTGTTTTTTCCAAAAAAATTGCGTTTGAAAAATCGCTGCGCAAATGCTGTGTGGAAAAAAAAAATTGTGTTTTCGGGGTCTTGTACACGGCTAGTGCTCTGGTCGTTGAGCAGCCAAATCCTCCAGGGCTAAATTGGTTAAAGGCATGAGTACCTAAAGAAGAGATAAATGGGCTTTATACTGCAGAATTGCTGAAGAGGTAGAAACATTTAGTGGGGAAAACGGTCAGGGTTAGGAACACTACTCCTAGTGAAGATAACTTCAGCCTAGATTTAGAGAAAACAGAACATTGGGAGGTTCCTTATCCTTTATGAAGGGAAGGTGGGTCTCCTGTAATAGCAGTAAGGACAGTGACAGCAGGAGACCGACGCCCATATGCACCTATCACTGTATGGTGGGGAAGTCATTTTTTTCTTGTGATGGCCTTAGTTGATACTGAAGCTGAAGTTACATTTTTGCAAGGAAAGCCTTCCCATCACAAAGGAGAAGTGATTTATGTAGAAGGTTTGGGAGGGAAAACCACACCAGCAGTTGGGACACGGGTGAAATTGGCTATTGGCAAGGGACCAGGATTTTGGACAAATGTTTGGTATCAGAGTTACCCAAAAATATTCTTGGATGTATGTACTTCATGGTCAGTCAATTCAGACTGAAAGGGGTACATTCACATTTGGGTATCCTGATAAAGCATATCTGGTTAGGGAGGTGAAGGCTGTGGTCAGAGGTCATGCAAAATGGACCCCTGTCTTCATTCCTCCATCAGAGAAGCCATCTGTCTCAAGCAGTACAGATTTCTGGAGGCCACAAAGAAAATGGAGAGACTATTCAAGAACTGTTGAGAGTAGGGATCCTTAGACCTGCTGTAAGTCCTTTCTTGTCTCTGGTATTCTCAGTAAAGAAACCTGATGGGACATATAGAATGAATGTGGATTACAGAGGTCTAAACAAAGTGGCACCTCCATTGCAGTCAGATGTACCTGATATGATCTCAATTGTTGAGAAAATTGCTAAAGAGGCATGATAATGTCATGCTGTGATAGACCTGGCTACTGCTTTCTTTTCGATTTTAATAGACCCAGAGTGCCAGAACCAGTTTGCCTTTATGTGGGATGGCCACCAGTATACTTTCAGCATGCTTCCTGAAGACTATGTTCATTCTTCAACAATTTGTCATGGACTGATTATTATTATTATTATTTCAGTTACTTATATAGTGCCGTCAATTTATGTAGCACTTTACATATACATTGTGCATTCACATCAGTCCCTACCCTCAAGGAGCTTACAATCTAAGGTCCCTAACTCACATTCATACATACTAGGGACAATTTAGACAGGATCCAATTAACCTACCAGCATGTCTTTGGAGTGTGGGAGGAAACCGGAGTACCCGGAGGAAACCCACGCAGGCACAGTGAGAACATGCAAACTCCAGGCAGGTAGTGTCGTGGTTGGGATTCAAACCAGCGACCCTTCTTACTGCTAGGCGAAAGTGATTGCCCAAGATTTAAGTACCCTGAATTTGAAAGTTGCTGTGTTTAACTATATCAATGATATCCTGATCTGTGGGACAAAAGAAGATGTAACTGAAGCACTGCACCTACTGATACAGCACATGGAGAACAGAGGGTGGGCTATCAGCAGAGACAAAGTCCAAGGACCTGCCGCAGAGGTGAAGTTCCTGGGAATGATGTGGACTGGGCAACAGAGGAAAATTCCAGAGACAGTTGTGCAAACTATCCAAGCACTGTTGCCCCCTACTACCAAAAAGGAGGCATAGAAGTTCATTGGAGTTGTGGGATTCTGGAGATCGTTCATCCCACATCTTGGACTGATCCTGAGGACTATATACAATGTCACCAGGAAAAAGACTGAGTTCTCATGGGGTTCAGAGTAGCAGACTGCATTACTGACTGCTAAAGAAGCCATTTTGCAGCATCAGGGATTGGGACCTGTGAGACAAAGAGTACCATTTCAGCTGGATGTAGCGCAGCAGGATGGTACCACATCTTGGAGTCTGTGGCAGCCAAATGAAAAGAAAGGACAGAGGGCAAAACCCATTGGATTTTGGTCCAAGCAACTGACAGGGGCACAGAAGAGATACACGCCCTTAGAGAAGTATCTGCTTGGGGCCTACACAGGACTTCAACATGTAGAGACCATTACAGGAAAGGACACAGTCACCATTATAACCGCATTGCCAATAGCAGGATGGGTGAGAGATAATGGACTGACCACTAAGACAACTGTAGCTCAGAACCAGACACTGATGAAATGGAAGTGGTACCTTTAGGAAAGAGGGAGTATTGCAGCTGGGGATGTCAAAGACATTTCAAAACAGTTGGCAGGGCTTGTTACTTTTACCAGCACCCATTCGGAAATAGAAATTCCTGTGCTGCAGTCATCTCCCATTCAGGAGGCTCCACCCTTTGAGTCTCTGTCAGAAGACATGAAAGAGTTAGCATGGTTCACTGGTGGTTCAGCCATAGTCAGCCCGTCTGGGCACCAATGGACAGCAGCAGCCTACAACCCTAGTACGGACACAGTCCTGCAGTAGGCTGGAATTGGAGGGTCCAGTCAGTATGCAGAGTTGAAAGCTATAGTGAAGACTCCTCAGGAGGATCCTTCCTTGGACGTCACTATCTACACTGACAGCTGGGCGGACTTTAAAGTACTGACAACTTGGATGCCCACAAGTCCAGTGAATGGATGATTCATGGAAAGGTAGTGTGGGGAGGCAAGGGAGTCTGGAACTACATCTGGAAGGAAGCGCGCTCCCACACCATAAAAGTGGGGAATGTTGACGCACATGTGCACCTGGTCCCAGTTTTTGAGAACTATAACAGAGTGCAGACAAAATTGTCAAAGTAAATGCAATTGTGCCAATTGATCCTGTTTTGATGAACTTGGCCAACTGGGCCCACAAGCAATCTGGAAATTTGGGGCAGAAAGTGACATAGGCATGGGCACAGCAGAGATTGCCTATATCCATGAACATGATAAAGATTGTAATAGGGAGGAAAAAATAATGGGTCATTAAGTTGTGATAAAGGCCAACATTGTACAGCTCCAGCTCCTTCAATTGGTTTGGCTTGTAGTACCTTAATAATATCACAAGATGGCAGAAAATAGTTACTTAAAAAATGAGAAGCGCACTTTCAAATTCAAACTTTTATCCATTTATCCAGGTCATGATATATCTAGTAATAGTTAGTCACATCCTTGATTGTAATTATTGATGAGCTCAGGCATGTTTGGAGCCTAGTCTGAACCCACCTAAGCAAGTCCACCAGGAAGCTGTCAATATTGCAGGGGCATTTCCTGCCCAACAACCACACTTATCCTGGATTAGGCAGGACTTTCTTACATGTTCACCTTTGTCCCACAGTCCCAGTGTTCAGTCCCTGTTCATTATATTAAGTTAACTTCCAGCCGAGCAGGACGTGCAGCAGTGTGAACATCTAGCACAGCCAGGGATTGTGGGCAAGCCGGCGGGGTGTGCAGTCACAATGAGAGAGAGTGTATGTTAGGGATGGGTGGGGCCAATATGTGTTTTAGGGGCTCCGCCCCATTTTCAAGCAACCCGTTCATAGGGAAACAGCTGGCATTTATACAGTGCTGGTCGGGGGAAAGCTGGCAATGGGCAGGACCAATTGGAACTACTGCATGTGCACCCACAGTGGTGTAACATTCAGGTTTATTATACACCACTGTGGGTGCATTGTTAGTAGTTCCAATTGGTCCTACCCTTGCCACCTTCTTCCCTGGCCAGCACTGTATAGATGCCAGCTGTTTCCTTATGAACGGAATGTTTGCAAAAGGGACGGAGCCCCTAAAACACATATCCATACCTCCCAACATTTTGAGATGTGAATGAGGGACACCTACTACCAAAGGTATGTAGGCATAGGACACGCCCCCCTGCCACACCCCCTTAAAGGAGCAAAAAAAAAAGGTTAATTAAATCAACATGGGCTTTTTTTTAACCACTACTACTCCTTTATATTGGCTTTTAAAATGTACAAATGCAGCGATTTAGAATTTGGATGAAAGGTTTCGCACTGGGAAACACTTTTTGAAAGATAAAAAGTGCATTTTATATACAACTATAGAGATCAGACCAAAATGAGGGACAAATGAGGGGGAAAGAGGGACAGAGGGACATTGCTCCAAATCAGGGACAGTCCTTCGGAATCAGGGACAGTTGGGAGCTATGCATATCTGCCCCGCCGATCCCTGACATCACAGGCTGGATTTGACAGCTGCACTCTCTCTCATTGTGGCTGCACACCCCGCCAGCTTGCTCGCCAATCCCTGGCTGTGCTAGATGTTCCCACTGTTCACACTACTGCTCGCCCTGCTCGGCTGTACCAGGGCATATCATGAAATCAGTGGACCCGTGTGCAAGATCAAAAGTGGGCCCTAAATACTGAGGAAAACTAAAATGGGGCACGCATAGCTCGCTGTGGCAAAGGGTGGGCCTGGTCTAAATTGCAATAAATATCGGGTGTGGCTTAAAGTGGGTGTGGTTAAATAGAGTCTGAGAGGACTTACATAGTGCAGAATGTGGTGATGTTAAATAGGGAATGTATATAGCGGAGTGTATGGCGGTGGGTAGTATGTACAGGAGGGGGGTGTGGAGTGTATGGCGGTGGGTGGTATGTACAGGAGAGGGGTGTGGAGTGTATGGCGGTGGGTGGTATGTACAGGAGAGGAGTTTGGAGTGTATGGCAGTGGGTAGTATGTACAGGAGAGGGGTGTGGAGTGTATGGCAGTGGGTAGTATGTACAGGAGAGGGGTATGGAGTGTATGGCGGTGGGTAGTATGTACAGGAGAGGGGTGTGGAGTGTATGGTGGTGGGTAGTACATACAGGAGAGGCGTGCAGAGTGTATGGCGGTGGGTAATATGTGCTGGGAGAGGAGTGTCCCAATCCTGGCACTCTAAGGCAGGATTGAGACATCCTATATATGGGCATGTGTGTGCGTGTGTATAGACAGCTCATACAGACTCCACCACTGGCACCTTGGGTGGCCTCTACATTCACGGGGTGAAAACGCAAGGCAGAGGTCCAGGGTCACAGGAGATGGGCAGAGGAACAGGAGGGGGCAGCGGGACAGTAGGGGGCAGTGTTACAGGAGGGGGACTGCAGCACAGGAGGGAGAAAGTGAAACAGGAGGAGGGCAGTGTTACAGGAGGGGGCAGTGAGAAAGGAGGGTGGTAGCATCACAGGAGGGGGACAGAGAGACAGGAGAGGGGCAGTGTCACGGGGGGGTTGGCGGGACAGGAGAGGGCAGCGTCACAGGAGGGGGGCACTGGGTCAGGAGGGGGGCAGCGGGACAGGAGGGGGACAGTGTCACAAGAGGAGTGCAGCGTCACAAGAGGGTGGCAGCGAGAGAGAAGACAGAAGATGAAGAGATAAAATAAACAGGAGGATTGGTGCTGACTTACTACATGGTTTTGCAAGGAAGACAGGTGTACACGGAGGGTGGAAGTGAGATGAGCCAAACGAAGTGAGAGTGACTCACAGAGAAGAAGGTAAGGTGACCGGAAGGAGAGCAAGCTTAGGGCAGAGTGGAGCTTAGTGAAGGGGGGGGGTGATTAATAGTTGCAGCAAGTAGAAGAGATAAGGAAGAGTTTGGGTTGCTGGAACGGAGGAGTTGGGGAATCAGTACACTGTGCTGTGAGGCCCGAGGAAGAATGACAGTTTGCCCGTTCAGTTAGAAGGAGAACGCTGAAGTTCCAAGTGAGCCCTTCTCAATAAGGGTTAAGCCAGCACCCGGGGTAGGTGCCCCTTGTGCCCATGCATTGCCCTGGCTACATCCTACCACTTCAAAGAATGCACCCTGTGCTCTTTGCTCCGCTCCAATGCCCGGCTCCCACCTCCTACTGTCTGACCCCGCTCTGTCCAGGCTGCAGGTGGGTACTCTGCATGGATCATCCAGCCATCCACCTGTGGGCTGGGCCCACGCTGCTCAAATATATAGCGCTTCTACTGAGTGTTGGTGCACTCTGATCCAATCTTCTCTTTGGGACCGGTTTCCTCCTGCTCTTTGTGCTGTTGGTCAGGTGTGCAGGGGATCCCTATAAACAAGTGACAGTGCATGGCACCGCTCCCCCATCTTGGCGCCTTAAAGCGTCCAAGGGTGCAGTGTGTGTGTGTGTTCATGGATGATACATCACTGGGCTGCACTCATTTGTTATCTATCTGATGCCTGCATTCTTGCCTCGGCTCCTGTATGCTGTTAATCAAGATTGTATAATGTAGGTGTGCTATGTTTAATTAATTGGTGTCTTTGTGGTTAAACTAACTTCAGTGCCTTGTGCTTGCTCTCTTCTCATGTTGCATTGAGATTCATCCCAGATCTGACTGAGGAGGAGCTGCAGGAGTTTTTTGGACCCTTCTTCACCCATTCTCACCCTCCATTTGAGATTCTATTTGGGACTCTACACTTATGATGGACACTTGTTTGTCTAGGAGCGCTGAAAAAAGCAGTTCACATTTTTGTGTGCAATATTTTTATTTTTAAATCGTATGTGGACAGATCAGTGTGGGTGGGTGAAAATTACTGGAACTGATCTTCTGTGTGGCTCTCCCTGCAGCAGCTAAAAGCTGGCATCTCCTCTCCTTCCTGGCAGATTTCAGCAGCTGCAGGGAGAGCCACATAGAAGATCGGTTAGAGTAATTTCCCCCACCTGCCGCACTGATCACACACTCTGTCCACATGCAATTCCCCCTGCTGCCTGGGCTCCAGCTGTGTTCCTGCCATGCAATGTGCTGTACATCCCCATCCCCTGCAGTGCTGCCGGCTTCCCTCTACTCCCTCATGTGGCCCAGAAATCATAGCATATTTTATAGGTACAAAAATGCCGGGCTTTGTTTAACCAGGTTCCTTAGCCCCTCCCACTGTTACGAGTTTGGCCACATCCATTTTTTGCAGCAACATGCATAGAGCGCCGCAGGTTACTTCCTCTCTCAAGTGTCCCTCATTCTCATTATGCTTATACAATTGACACGTATATGCATGGCTGTGGGGCAGATAATGCCTTGGCTTCCTATGATTAGCCCAGTACAGGGACAACATCATGGCGGGCTCTCTGAGGTGGGTTCAGACTGGAATTCAAACACGTCTGAGCTCCTCCCTATCTATAATGATAAAGACATTGCACAGCTTATCTTAACAGCTTCTTTACTGCTGCTGAGTGTCAGGAATATACCCCAGCATTTATGTAGTCACAAAGGCAGGGCTTTTTTTTTTCAGAGACTAAGTGCAGGTGCTCCCCCTTCGGAGTCATCCCTTGCCTCTGTCACACATCCAGCTCCGAGCACAATCCTCTGCAGCCAGCAGTAATAGATCCAACTGCAACAATAGATCCAGACCCAGGAACAATAGATCCGCCCGCAACAACAGACCCCCCCACAACAAAATATCTCCCAAACAACAATAGACTGCAATCTAATAATACAGTAGGTCCCCCCAGCAAAAAATAGATGCCCCACCAATAATAATAGACCTCCCCAGCAACAAATCCCCCCTGAGTGACAACAGATCCTCCAGCAACCAGAATCAATAGACTCTCCAGCACACCCCTCCTTCCCTGTGTTCCTGCTGAAAAAAAGCCATGCACACAGGTGACTGTTCAATGTCAAAGAATAGAATGGGAGCTGTGAAGGTTTGTGGAAAGACAAGTTTTATTACATAATCCAATTCCCTGGGCCTCCAGAAGGCCTGTAACTTATGTTTCTATCAAAAGAACTGCAAAAGTAGTTCAGGATTCAATACACTTTGTGGTTTCAAAAGAATGTCTTTGTAGAACAGTAACAATTCAGAAAGAACCCTCTGCACACTGCTTTCAACACCCTTTCTAGCAAACTTTGCATAAAAAAGAGGGATTTTTAGTTCACATGCATTGCAATGCATGTTTAAGCTGGCCAACTGCATCAAAGTAATCCCTCTCTGGCCAGTCCTACACTACTACTCATTAGACTGTTGGCTGTCAGATGGAAACAATTTGGTGGCTGTGATGTCGGTCCTCATCTGACACATGCCTCTGCCGTGTTTCCTGGGCTCCGCACACCCGTCAGCGTTCCTGGGACCACCATGTCAGTTGCCGCTAGGTAGAGGTGAGGCAAATCAGTAAACATCTGTTTGCTGATCTTCCCTTACTGCCAATGACCTGATAGTGATGTGTAAAACATAATTTCCAGGTCCTGGTGTCATTCTAGATGGGGAAGAAGCTAATTGAGCGTCTGGGGGACAGGTGAGATATTAGGGGTCTTTTAGACCATTGACCACTGATGTCTTATTAAGAGAACCTGTACCAAAGAGGCATCACATAGGGGACATTTTGTCCATTACATGATGAAAAAACAGTTTTTGCAAACTGCAGCCACACATATGTGAACCCGGCCTTAATGGGCAGGCTGAATGTCCAAGTTGTTGGGTACAACCAGCCTACCGGATTCTCTTACGATTATCGCTAGCCGCTACTATAATAGCTAGTGATAATCACTGTCCTCTCCCAGCGGGAGCAGACAATTGCTCGGCAGGAGGAGGCTGCCTTAAATCCATTCCAGATTTGTCATTGTTTTTAGCCACCTCTACCTAAGGCCTCATGCACACAGGGCGTTTTTACAGCTGCTTTTACCAGTGTCAGATGCGCGTTCTGAAGACCAGCGTTACAGCTGTAAAAACATCTGACTCAGCTAAAGGCTGCTGAATACAACGTTAATCCGCGTCAAGCGTTTTCTTTTTGACATGTCAAAATCAATAGTTCCCTATGAGATCCATCTTAACTGATCCGACTTTCAGCCCATTGATTTGAATAGAAGTCCCATCCAAGCCAGATCATCATGATCCGACTTGTGGTGCGACTTGTGCTCTAAAGGATCTTGAAGAGGAACCCCACGCCAAAATTTTAAAAAATTAACGGCATGGGATCCCCCCCAAGATCCATACCAGGCCCTTTGAGTCTGGTATGGTTCTTGAAAGGGTACCCCATGGCAAAATAAAATAAGAAAACAGCGTGGGGTCTCCCCCCCCCAAAGACCATACCAGACCCTTCGGTCTTGTATAGATTTTGAGGGGAAACCCCACGCAAAAAAAAAAAAAAGACCCTCCACCCCTCCTGGACCATACCAGGCCACACACCCTCAATGCCTCCCACTCCAAAGCACCTTGGCTCTATGTTGATGGGGACAAGGGCCTCTTCCCAACAACCCTGGGTGATGGTTGTGGGGGGCTGCAGGCAGGGAGCTTATAGGAATCTGGATGAGTATGGGATACATTGTACCTCCCATTCACCCCAAAAAAGGCAGTGTAGTGTAAATAAAAACAAGAGACAGTTTTGACAAATCCTTTATTAAAAATCTTCCTCTGGTTTTCTCCCTTCGGTGTTCCTTTTCCGGTCTTCTCCGCTGCTGCTGTCTTCTCCGCCTCCGACCCGGTCCTCCTCATGTGGGAAGGTTGCAGCGCCTATACACCTATTTTCCTCTGATGTTGTTTCCTGCCATTGTGCCAGCTCCACTCTCTGCTGGTTCTTTTATAGCCATGGGGCATGGCCATTCGGTGACGTCACCATGAGACCAGCAGAGAGCAGAGCTGACACAACGACAGGAGACAGAGTCGGAGGAGGACCGGGTCGGAGGTGGAGAAGACAGGGAGAAGACCGGAGGAAGATTTTTTAATAAAGGACTTGTCAAAACTGTCTCTTGTTTTTATTTACACTACTGTCTTTTTTTGAGGTGAATGGGTAGCGGTACAACTTACCCCATAGTAATTCAATTAGGGGGGCAGGATCTGGGGGCCCCCTTGTCAAAGGGGGCTTCCAGATTCCGATAATCCCCGTGCCCACAGACCCCTACAACAACCGCCCAGGGGTGTCGGGAAGAGGCCCCTGTCCCATTCAACATGGGGACAAAGTGCTTTGGGGGGGCCCAGAGCTGACCTGACTGCTCGCCACTCTCCTCCCCCGATCTGATTACTACAGCGAGCGGGGCTGAGAATCCCCCGCTGAGGTTAGCCAGGAGGAGGGAAGGAGAGGAGGAGAGAGGTGGACTGTCATGTGGGCATCGAGCGGCTCTATAAAATAAGGTAAGGTATACAGGGGCATTTTTACAAAAACACATACACTGGGCACATCAGTAAATGTAACAGAGGGGATTGTAGTAATGACACAAATTTATTTTAGCAGCAGGAGGGGAGGATCGAGGAGCAGATCGGACTTGACAGGCAGGGAGGGAGGGGAGAGAGGGAGCAAAGCGAGCCATCGGATGACGGAGGCACGTAAACTGACTACGGTGTCAGGGGCTCAGCAGTCATGATAAACCGGGTCAGTTTACAGAGGACAGCAAGAGGCAGGGTCAGCCAGGTATTTTAGGTGACACAAAGGGCCAAATTACACAGCACAAGCATCGAGCTGTATAACAGCAGTTAAAGAAACAGGATCAATTTTTTTTTTGTTTTTTTGTTTTTTTAGGGCTACAACCACTTTAAGTTGGCTATCGATGATTAGCATTATATCCAGCATTTCAATCGGCTGAAAGGTAGTAAAGAAGTGTTTAGGGCTTACGCCTCAAAGGAGCCGATGATATCTGGGTCCCATCTGATTCCAGATGGTAACGACCCTCTTACACATCAAGGCTGAGAGGGAATAGTTATTTTAATTGTACACAGTAATGCAACAGCATAAGAATGGAAAATGGAAATAAGAACCAAAACAAGATTAAAGTGACTACTGTGGCATGGTGGCTCTATTACGTGAAATCGCGTACCTGTATGTCATTTCCTGCAATAGATACTGTGGGCAGAGGGGGAGTCAATCAGCTGGTCTGGCGGACCTGAAGTCCTCCGGCCACCCACGATCGTTCCCCAGAAAGGCAGAATGGAGTAAACAAGAAATCTGCTAAGCAGGAACAGGGATCTCTGTGTTCACCCAGTCACTTCATCCCCCACACAGTTAGCAAGTACCTTCTAGGGACACACTTAACCATTTGCTCGCCCCTGGTGTTAACCCCTTCCCTGCCAGTGTCATTAGTACAGTAACAGTGCATATTTTTAGCACTGATCACTGTAATGTCACTGGTTCCCAAAAAAGTGTCAAAAGTGTCAGTTAGGTGTCTGATTTGTCTGCCGCAATGTCGCAGTCCCTGCCGTCATTACTAGTAAAAAAATAAATAAATAAAAAGGCCATAAAAACATCCCATTGCTTGTAGACGCTATAACTTTTGTGCAAACCAATCAATATACGCTTATTGGTATTTTTTTACTGAAAATATGTAGCAGAATACATATTGACTTAAATTGATTAAAGAAATTAGATTTTTTACATTTTATTATTGGGTGTGTTTTATAGCAGAAAGTAAAAAATATTGTTTTTAAAAAAAAATTTGGGCACAGCCAAGCACGATCGCGCAATTGTCAGTTAAAGTAATGCAGTGCTGTATCGCAAAAAATGGCCTGGTCATTAAGGGGGTAAAACCTTCTGGGGCTGAAGTGGTTATCCACTTCCGGACCACCTACCGCAGTTGTACTGCGGCCGGTTGGCCCTCCTGTATGAACTGTACGTCGGCCCTTTAAGATGCTGTAGGAGGCGCGCACGCCTGCAGCGTGTGTCGGCGGGCACAATGACTGCCGGGCACCCGCGATAGCTCATGACAGAGCGAGAACCAAGATCTGTGTGCTTAAACTCTGTCAGGGGAGCGAAGACAGATTGTGTGTTCATACTAAGTATAAACACCGATCTCTCTCCTCCCCTAGTCAGTCCCATCCCCCCTACAATTAGAACACACCTAGGGAACACAGTTAACCTCTTGATCGCCCCCTAGTGTTAACCCCTTCCCTGCGAGTGACATTTATACAGTAATCAGTGCATTTTTTATAGCACTGATCGCTGTATAATTGTCAATGGTCTCAAAAATGTGTCAAAAGTGTCCAATTTGTCCGCCGCAATATAGCAGTCCTGATGAAAATCACAGATCACCGCCATTACTAGTAAAAAAAAAAAATAAAAATAAAAATACCATAAATCTATCCCCTATTTTGTAGACGCTATAACCTTTGCGCGAACCAAACAATATACGCTTATTGCGATTTTTTTTTACCAAAAATATGTATAAGAAAACATATCCGCCTAAACTGAGAAAAAAATTGTTTTTGTTTTTTTTCAATTTGGGATATTTATTATAGCAAAAAGTAAAAAAAAAGTGTTTTTCTTTTTCAAAATTGTCGCTCTTCTTTTGTTTAGAGCGCAAAAAATAAAAACCGCAGAGGTGATCAAATACCACCAAAAGAAAGCTCTATTTGTGGAAAAAAAAAGGACATCAATTTTGTTTGGGTACAGCATCGCATGAGCAATTGTCAGTTAAATTGACGTAGTGCCGTATCGCAAAAAATAGTCTGGTCATTAACCACTTCCCGACCAGTGCACGCCGATGTACGTCGGCAGAATGGCACGGCTGGGCAAATGGGCGTACTGGTAAGTCCCATTGAATTTCCCGAAGTGCCATTGCATGCGCGCCCGGGAGCTCCGTGAGATGGGTCACGGGTCCCGCGGACTCGATCGCCGTGGGTTACCCGTGATCGCCTCACGGAGAGGACAAACGGGGAGATGCTGATGTAAACAGCATGTCCCCGTTCTGCCTAGTGACAGTGTCACTGATCTCTGCTTCCTGTCATCGGGAGCAGAGATCAGTGACGTGTCACAGCTAGCCCATCCCCCCTACAGTTAGAAAACACTTCCTAGTACTGACTTAACCCCTCCCCGCCCCCTAGTGGTTAACACCTTCACTGCCAGTGTCAATTACACAGGAATCAGTGCATTTTTATAGCACTGATTGCTGTATAAATGACAATGGTCCATAAAATGTGTCAAAAATGTCCGATGTGTCCGCCACAATGTCGCAGTCACAAAATAAATCGCTGATTGCCGACATTACTAGTAAAAAAAAAATTATTAATAAAAATGCCATAAAACTATCCCCTATTTTGTAAACGCTATAACTTTTGCGCAACCCAATCAATAAACGCTTATTGCAATTTTTTTTTACCAAAAATATGTAGAAGAATACGTATCGGCCAAAACTGAGGGAAAAATGTTTTTTTAATAATTTTTTGGGGATATTTATTATAGCAAAAAGTAAAAAATAATGCGTTTTTTCAAAATTGTCGCTATTTTTTTGTTTATAGCGCAAAAAATAAAAACCACAGAGGTGATCAAATACCACCAAAAGAAAGCTCTATTTGTGGGTAAAAAAGGACATCAATTTTGTGTGGGAGCCACGTCGCATGACTGCGCAATTGTCAGTTAAAGCAACGCAGTGCAGAATCGCAAAAAATGCACTGGTCAGGCAGGGGGTAAATTCTTCCGGGGCTGAAGTGGTTAAGCAGCCAAATCTTCCGAGGCTGAAGTGATTAAAGAACACAGAACAGAAATGGGATTGCTTCAAATGGACTGTGTAAACACACTGCAAAATATGTTCCCATGGGTAATACGTTTAAAAGCCTAAAAATAAAACCTACGTGCCTCGTGTCCAAAGATAAAGAAAACTATGAATAATAAGAAAAAAGCATTTAAAATACAATACAAACAAAGGAGCACTAACATTATTTAAAAGTTACAAGGAATATAATAGCATATGTTATAATAAAAAGAAAAGTTCAAAATGAACGATAGTTTGTAAAATGCCAAAAGCCCCCCCCCCCCCAAAAAAAAACTTCAGTTTTTTTTAAAACGGTATGTTATTAAAAAAGCATATGGTATGCAGTCCAAGTCCAACTACTGATAACTTTTGGGGGTCACATCCTTAGATCTCCAGGGTTAATGCTTAGACTTGCAGTCCTTCACTTTGGGCAGGGGTTACAGCCTCCAAAAGTGATGGACTACAAGTCCTAGCATGAACCCCTGATATCTAAGGATGTGACCCCCCCAAAAGTGAAGGAATAAAAGTCCCAGCATGAACCCTTAAGATCTAAGGATGTGACCCCTTAAATCTCAGGGGTTCATGATGGAACGTGTAGTCCTTCACTAGTTGGGGGGTATCACCTCCTCAGGTCTGAGGGGTTCATGCTGGGACCTGTAGTCTTTCACTTTTGGGGGGGGTCATAGTAGTGTAGGGGGGTGTAGTATTTATTAGATAAAATGGGAGTACATGCACAAAAAAGGCCATAAAACTTGTATAAAAATGCAAAAGAAACACACTGCTCCTGTCACGAAGTCGCGATGGCAATAACATCAGTGTATAGAAACCTTCCGACGCATTTCATGCTCAAACACATTGTCATAGGGTACTGCCTATGGATGTGTTTCTTTTGCATTTTTATACAAGTTTTATGGCCTTTTTTGTACATGTACTCCCATTTTATCTAATAAATACTACACCATATTAGCTACATTTTTGGTTCCGGGTGAGCTTTTTTTATACAGTTTAACCCCACTGAAGGGGTACGCGGATTCTTTTTTTTTTTTTTTTTTTAACTTCATTTCTTTATTAAGATTTGTTTTGTTTACAAAGTACATCAAATCAACATCCCCTCAACCCCCCAACCACCCCCCTCCCCATTACTCCCGTCACCCTATCAGGTAAGTATATACATTAATAAAAGCATTCCTATCTTGGGTAGCCTAAGAGGGTTGGTGTCGTGGGGGGCAGTCCTATCTAAAGATCTATTTGGTCTGATTTCCTACAAATTCGCACTCCCCTCTCATCCATCCTATTCATTTTCCATCTTAATTTTATTCCTGTTAGGTCACTTTTTATCATTAAAGTGTTTTTCCCACGTTGTCAATATTCACATATCAATCCCTCTTGCTTCCCACCAAGGTTTCCAGATCTTATCATATTTCTTTATAGTCCCTTGTTTTATGTATATTGATTTCTCCTTAATAATTACCACATTCATACTATTTATCCATTCTCTACTGGACGGAGGTGACACCGACAGCCATCTTAGGGCGATCAGTTTCCTTGCTTGAAATAAGCATCTCAGAGCCGCCACCTGGGTACTTCCCGGGTTTCCCACTCCTTCCATTAATCCCAGGAGACAATACTTCGCCTCCATCCAGGTGGAGGTTCCAAACACCCGATCAATGGTTCTTGCCACCTCCGTCCAGTAGCGGAACAGTTTCGGGCTTCTCCAAAACATATGGATCATATCCCCTTCCATGTCCCCACACCGGGGACAACTTGCATCCGACCGTCGGCCAAACTGAAAAAGTTTACGAGGGGTATAATAGGTTCTGTATAGTAGGAACAGATGCAACATCCTCTGAGAGGGAGAGAGTGATACCATCGGAGCCAGTTCAAGAATTCTATTCCATTGTGTTTCAGTTATATTTCCCACATCTATTTCCTACTTCCTCTTATACATAGGGGCCTCTATCCCTCCCATTCTCCCCTTGTTTATATGTGGGTATATTTTCGAGATTAAACCTTTCCCTGTTTCTGCATTGATTATTTTTTGAAGAATTGGAATTGTGCTCCATTCTAGAGTCCTTTCTCTAAATTATTCATCCAGTGCGTGCCTGACCTGCAAATACCTATAGAAGGATTTATTTGACAGAGCAAAATAGTCTCTCAATTCCTGAAAGGTTTTCAGGCCGCCATCTTGGTAAAGCTGGGCGGTAAACTTTATTCCACATCTCTCCCATTCTCTTATTGTCCCCATCTTCTTCAGTTCTCCCAATTTACTATTCTCCCATGGGGGGTATACTCGTTAAATCCTCTATACTTTAATATGGCCTTCGATGTATCCCACACTCTCATCATTAAACTCAACGTAGGGAGTCCTGATGGAAAGGATCCTGCTTCCAGAGCTTCCACTATTGAGTCATGTGGGGTATTTTGCAGAAGCATTTTTCTCCCTGCCTCTCCCCCTTCTAGGTTACACCCCCCTATATGCTGGAGTTGTGACGCAAGAAAATAACTAAAGGGATGTGGGAGCACTACTCCTCCCTCCTGTTTTTCTAACTGCAGAGTACTCATTCGAATTCTTGCCAGCCCGCCCTTCCAGATCAATTCCCTAAACACCGTGTCTATCTTTTGAAACCACGTTTTATACAGCCAAATGGGGGAGTTATATAATACATAAAGGAGCTGCGGCATCCAGATCATCCTAATTAAGTTACAACGACCTGCCACAGATATTGGCAGGCGTTTCCACACTTTTGTCTTCCTTCTAAATTTAGCCAGTAGCGGGACTATATTATCTGCTGCGTCCTGTTCGGGGTCTCTAGATATAATTATACCCAAGTATTTAAATTTATTTACTATTTGGATCTGGGCCACCTCCTCGGGCAAGGGGCCTCCCAGAGGGTCCACTGGCAGAAGACTAGATTTTTCCCAGTTTATCCTAAGTCCGGAAATTTGGCCAAATTTATTAATGATGTCAATAGCTTTCCGAAGGGAATCTTGCGTGTCACCGAGAAATAACAAAAGGTCATCCGCATATAATGCGACTTTTTCTTCTGAGTCACTTCTTCTAAAACCCTTCACCTGAGCAGAGGACCGCAAGGCGGTGGCCAGAGGTTCAATTGCAATGGCAAAAAGGAGGGGTGACAAGGGACACCCTTGTCTCGTCCCCCTCCCTAGTCCAAATTTATCTGACTTTTCATTGTTCACCTTTACTCTAGTTTCTGGTGCCCTATAAAGCATTTTTACCCAATTAATGAAGTTCAAATTGGGCTGCCTCCATAGCTCTCCAGAGATACTGCCACTCAAGACTGTCAAAGGCCTTGGCGGCATCTAAAGACAGAATAGCTCTCTCTCCACCCTCGTCCGTAGGGATCTGGAGATTGAAGTAGAACAAAAAAGTGGTAACTCCCTCAATTGGGACTTTAGATAGACCACCCACTCAGAGAACCATAAAAAACAATCTTTAATAATGAAAAAAACATATAAAATCCACAAATGACAAAGATGCACAACATGAATTACACGGAAAGTCATAAAAATGTTGTACACATAGTTGGTATGTAATGTAAATGCCCAGATTCCCGACGCGTTTCTGGTATGATATGTTCAATTACCTTCATCAGGGGCCAGGAGTTCAAACAGTTTTTAGCATTCAAATATATTCCAGTATGATGATTCCATGTTTGAGCAGGCACTAAGGACCAGGCATTTATCCAGGCATCACACTCCTCTGTGGTGGGACATTTGGACATTTATTCCTGGGCTATTTAGCCTATACTACTGGTTTCAGTAAACTGGTTGTCCCACCTTTTCGGATGCGATCCATATGTTCATATACCACAAAATAGATGTTGCAGATATTATGCACCTTAAGATTGTGCCCCACATACACAATACTCTCAGCTTGCGTACTTTATAATATCAATATGGACTCTTCGGTCCTTAGTGCCTGCTCAAACATGGAATCATCATACTGGAATATATTTGAATGCTAAAAACTGTTTGAACCCCTGTACCCTGATGAAGGTATTTGAACATATCATACCGGAAGCGCGTCGGGCATCTGGGCATTTACATTACATACCAACTATGTGTACAACATTTTTATGACTTTCCATGTAATTCGTGTTGTGCATCTTTGTCATTTGTGGATTTTATGTTTTTTTCATTATTAAAGATTGTTTTTTATGGATCTCTGAGTGGGTGGTCTATCTAAAGTCCCAATTGAGGGGGTTACCACTTTTTTGTTCTCATTGATAGGGATGAGACCACCTTGCTCCGTGTGATATGATGGGAGCCTCTTGTTTTTCTGGAGATTCAAGTATACCTGCCTTATATTTGTGCTGGTAGTTCTTCCGGGTATAAAACCCGATTGATCAGGGTGGATATGTTTCAGTATAACCCTATTAATCCTAGCCGCCAAGACCTTTGCCAGTATTTTTATGTCAGAATTCAATAAAGCAATAGGCCTGTATGAAGCAGGGTCAAGTGGGTCTTTACCCTCCTTATGTATGGTGATTATAGTGGATTCCATCATTGATGGGGGAAGCACTCCCTTTATCAATGTCCAGTGCAATACCCTCAACAGCTTGGGAAACAAAACCTAATCTCAGCCGGGAGCCCATCCGGACCCGGGGATTTCTGTCGCGCCATCTCAAAAGTGAGCTGTTGTAATTCCTCTATCATTATAGGTCCGTCTAACTCTATCTGTCTCATTAAGATAGGGGAGATTCAGATCCCTAAAAAAAATATCCATTCCATCCCCCATTTCCTTCTGTCGCGATCTATATAGGTCCTCGTAGTATTCTTTAAACTTGCCCGCTATTTCTGGGGTATAAGAGGACACTCTCCCATTTCCTATAGTGATTGTGGGTACAACGGATGAGGGGGAGTTCACCCTGACTAGCTGTGCCAACATACGTCCCATGTTTTCCCCTTCTCCAAAGGCTAATTGTTTCTGGAAGAGATGTTTATTCTCTATCTTCCTGAGGGTCATTAATCGATAGTTTTGTTGTTCCTCTATCCATTTCCTAAGTCTATCCGGCGTTGGGTCGTTAATGTACTGTTCTTCCGCTATAGTCACCCTCTACCCTATTAACCTCTCCCAGTCCTTAGTCTGTTTTTTTAATTTTTGAAATTTGTTGAATCATTATGCCTCTTAAAAAGGCCTTTAGAGTGTCCCATATTATTCCTTCCGAGGTGATACCTCTGTCAAGTCAAGAAACTCCCCCAGAGACGCCAATACCTCGTTCGGGTCCTCCATCAGTTCAGTCCAGAGTGGGCTTATCCTCCACTCCCCAGGATGTTTACACTCGCCCAGCTCTAGTGACACTGTCACTGGGGAACGGTCCGACAGGCCCCTTCTGTAGTTCACATTCTTTACGATAGGCACAATTTCCTCGTTTCCCAGCACTAGGTCAATCCTGGAGAGTGTGGAATGTGTTTTAGAGAAGCATGAGTACTGTCGAACCTCCGGGTTCCGTATTCTCCACATGTCCCAGAGTCCTGCTTCTCTTAGAAAGTCGGGTAGCCGGTTATCCCTGGCACCACCCTTTAGTGTCCCTGGGGGAAACCTATCTAGTTTTCGGTCCATTACCAAATTGAAATCCCCCGTTACTACAACCGGCACCCCCGGCTTGTCCAAAAGAAACTCGGCAAGCCCACAAAGGATCGAAACATCAGAAGGCGGAGGTAGGTACACATTTGCCAATACACAGACTCTGTTGTCAATCTTGCAAATTAAAAAAATAAATCTCCCCCATTCATCCACCTTGACTGCATACAAGAGAAAGCCATCCCTGATCTAACAAAAATGCTCACCCCCCTAGAATAAACAGTGAATAGTGAACTGAATGATACTGTATGCTGTAATCCCTCCATCTCAGTTGGGGAATAGCTATTTTAGTAAAACGCGTCTCCTGTAAACAAAGAATAGCCGCCTCGTATGACTTTGCAATCAGGAGAACTTCGGCTTTTTTCACTTTGTCACCCATTCCCCGGACATTCTATGAGCACAAAATTAATTTTTTTGAGTGTGTGTAACCATCAAAATTCAATTTTTGGTGAATCTAACCAGTGCCTTTTCCAATTTGTGTGGTTTTCTTGTGTCATTTTGGTGACATCATAGTGCCTTTTCTCATACCTATAATTAATTTTAAACAAACTTTTGTACCAACCACACCACTCATTCCATCCCGTGCACCCATACATCCCATTCACCTTCCCGCTGGGCCTATTTTGGGGCTTCCTATGTGACCTTTGCATTTACCTTTCATTTTAAGTGTTAGTGTCAACTTTAATCCTATGTTCTTGCACTCCACCCTCCCTAACCCGCCCCCCTCAAAAACCCTTCCAACCAACATTTACCAAAACAAACAAAAGAAAACAAAACAAACACAAAACATGAAAAAAAACAGATGGGAAAAACTCTTCGCCATACCCCTTGATAACAAGGGATAATATGCTTGTTGTTCCCTCCCACCTATCCACCTCCAACCCCCTCCCCTCATCTCTCTCCCGGTTTATTTAACAGTATAATAATTTGTGTCTTTAAACTAAATCATATTACTAATAAAAATCCAGGGTGATGCAGTCAAATTGGTCTACAGTCTCCTGTTATAGGTTGCTATCCAGTCCTCCACTCCCTCCGGGGTATCAAAGAACATGGTCTCCCCTGAGGCTTTTATGCACAGTCTTGCTGGGTATAACAGTGCATAGTTCAGTTTTAGCTGTTGCAATTTACGTTTGGCTTCTCCAAACTTGGCCCTTCGTTTTTGTAAATCAGGTGAGAAATCTGGGTATATGGAAACCCTATTACCATTGTGAAGAATATTACCCATCTCTCTTGGGGGGGCTCCTGGTTGAGGAGGTCTAGAGGGGGCCTATGAGCTCTTTCCAATGCAAAAAAGGGTGAGAAGGACTGTTCTCCAAATAAATGTTTAAACCATTTTTCCACAAATTTGGTGGGGTCTGATCCCTCACTACGTTCTGGGAGTCCCACTATCCTCACATTCTTCCTCCGCATCCTATTTTCCATTTCATCGATCTTTACAACTGCAACTGGACTGGAGATTTCATTTATGGAAGTCTTACAGGTGTTAATTGCGTGCAATACTTCCCTCAATGAAGGTTCTGCTTCCTCCGAAACAAGCGTTTTAGATGGTGATGACTGCTTTTTGGCATCCTCCCTCCTCTCCCCCACAGAAACCCCTGCAGAGGAATTTATTACCTTCACAGGGGTTACCTGGCCCTATCCCTGACTCTTTCTTGTAGCAGGGGCAGAGGCCCCAATCTGTGGTTTAGATAGCATGCTGATGTCTTGGTTCTTATTTTTGGGGGAAGTCTGGTCAGAAACCTGGCCCTTCCCCAATTTGGCTGCTGCTGCTTGGCTCACTTTCGTGGTGAGCTGTGATGACATAATAGCATGCAATCAGGTGTTATAGATCCCTCAGATACGATCCATACAATTCAAAAAAGTAACTTTTCACAGTCCAGTCTCCAATTCCCACAAAAAAAGAAAAAAAGAGCAAAGGAGGGAAGAGGAAGAAAATATGCTTTCTCTACACAGTTCTTTCCCGGGATAAGGTTTGTTAGGTAGCCTAAAGTCAGAGTGGCAATGGTATACATAAATTCCGCTGAGTCAAAAATAGTGTTAAAAGGGAGACAAAAATATTCAAATCCTGGATTTTACCAGAGTTAGCATGTAGAATATAATGTTTATATACCATGTTTAGTGATAAAAATTAAAAATAGAGGCAATAAAATTGGAGGAGTATCTCAAAAGGTCTCTTAGGCTAGAGCGCTGAAGAAAGAGTGCAAATATTGGCAATAAACTAAAATAGCATTATTGAAGTGCTGTGTACCGAGAGTCACTGGGTTGCTTATCCACATATACACAGGGTTAACACGGGCACTCTATTCAGGCAAGGTGTCATAGACATTCTATACAAAAGTCACTGATTCAGCCCAAGCAGGAGAGAAAAGAAATTGAGTATTACAGCTGACCTGTTATCTTCGTCGGCCGATTATGCTGCTCCCGTCCAGACAGTTCACTGTCCTCTGTTTTTTCTCTTGCTGTGTGGCGGTCTGGTACTCTCACTCCCAGCCCAGGAATGTCCGTCTCCCCAGCGATCGGGCAGCTGGAGACCAGTTCTCCCAGCTGTCGCAAGCCTCCCCTCAGGCAGCGTGCAGCGTCTCTCGGTGTCACTCGGCTCCACTCGGGAAGTTCCAATACACTTCGGAGTATCTCACCGTTCTTCGGTGGCACACGCCTCCCGTCTCTCCTCCACCTCCCAGAAGGAAGGACTTGGCCAGCCTTTACTCACTCAGCGATCTCTGCCTACTCAACGATCGCCGTCTGTTTCATCCATCAAGGGAGAGGTGAAGAGGTAGAGAGGTGGGGAGAGAACTCACACATGTCCTCTCACCTCACTCCACATTTCGTATCTGGTCACGTCCTGAGGTACGCGGATTCAGTGCTGTTCACTGCTGCACCTTCATTGATTCAAGACCTGGCTGAGATCGACCTCTGTCCACCTCAGTGTTTTATAACACAAGGCTCATCTTTATTCATCTTCTGGTGAGTGCATTATATACTGGTGGAGGGATATCGCTGTGGAGAACCTACAGACCATATTTCTGGTGGAATGTCCTCTGCATGTCTGATACATGTTGTGACACTTTACAGTTCCTTTGAATAGAGACACTTTAATAGACTCAATCATTTGTTATCACCATGCGCTTTTGAACTTTATGTCTAATCATGAATTGATGTTTTTTATGTTTCACACTTTGTTTTTCATTCTAGTCAATCATTCACTGTATTTATTTTTAGCGCTGCACTTTTTTGATTTCATATTTGACACGATTCCCCACACATTGCTAATGTGTAGATTAAAGTCTACAGGCTTAGAAAATTCAGTTTGTAAATGGATAGAAAACTAGCTAAAAGGCCATACTCAGCGAGTAGTGATTGACTCCTACTCTGAAAGATATAAGGCAGGGGTGTCAAATTCAAAATCATCAGGGGCCACATCAGCAGCATGGTTGCCCTCAGTTGTATCTGTAAGACTATATACAGTATCTACTCATATTAAATAATTACCTCTGCATTCAATTATTACTGGTTTCAGTGATCATTTAGACAATAACTAGCTCTGAAAACAGAAGCCTGGGAAAAAAAGGCAATCTGATATTCAAGTGTACAGCTGTTGGAAGTCAACATGATTTAATATCATATTTATGGTATTTCATTCCCTGGCTGATACAGGCAGATGGCCCCAAGTTTGAATGTAACCAGTTACACATCAGAGCTTGTAGCATATCAGAATCTGCATCTGAAATCTAGCAAGGCTTGGCTCCGGATCGTCTATTGCTATAATCTTCAAAGGACCATAGCTGCCAGGATGATTGATGACTGTGGGTGACAAAGATCAAAGGATCAACAGGCACCTAGGATATAGAGACATGATACATGGACAATGCTGCCCCTAGAGGCCAATACAGCAGGACGGACAGTAATATAATCCCCATAAGTACTGATTCGTCAAAAGTCTAGATGGGAGGGCACTGGGGTTGGGTTTGGATGGTGAAGTATCCTGGTATAATACTTACTATTGTACTGGTATATTAATTTGTGTACTCCCTATAGTTAGCTAGTCTATAAGAGTCTGATGAGTACAATGATTTAACAAATACATCTTCTTAGTAAACAATGTTACATTTATTTCCCAAGAAAATAGGAATATACTACACAGCAGAATAAGGAAAACTAACATAAAGGTATTAAAAGAAATTACAATGTTACAACGTTTACAATGAGAAAACAATACAAAAATATACTTATCACATCCTCTAAAATATACTCCTATCGGCTGGTCTCACGATATTGAAAGAGATCTGGGCCGCATGGAGTTTAGGTCCAAGCCATCAGTCAGAGCAGAGTCCCAAGTTGGCAGAGAGACAGCCTCATGGCAAGGGTTTGCAGCGAAAAAGAAAAAAAGCTCTCTGTAACAATTCTTTTTACAAAACTCACTCATCACTTATTCAAACTTCCCCCATTGCCAGTCCCATTTGCTTTGGACCAATCAGTGTTCACAGGACAATCCTTCCTATATTAATGACTGTCTTGCCGTAATAGGCCTCTGGAGGCAGTGTTTGTCCATGAATCATCTCTATCCGACCCGGGTCAAATATATCTGAGTCTTTTATCTTCTGTATCTCAACTCATCAATTATTTCTGCCTGTCCTCTCTTTGAAGCTCGCTTGCAGAGCTGTTAATCAGGAATTCTCATAGACAGATCGGAATCGGCATTGTCATGCACAGGTAGAGGCTTAATCGGCTACATTCCAACTTGGGGGGCATCCTGTCCTCCAGGGAGTGCATTTCAAAAACCATGGAAGCTTGGCTGATTTTGGGAAACAGATATGTACAAAAATCCAGAAATATGATATTAATTCATGTTCAATTCCAACAGACGCCGCTTTGCACCTAAAGGGCGCATATCACCCTTCTTCAGACACGGCTCCTATTGAACAGTCCATAACTGTCTTAACGCGTGTCGCTCCCCAACATGTGTTTCCGAACCAGTACCTATGGAACAGCCCTTAACTGTATTACTGTGTTGCATTTTTCAACATGTGCTTCAGAAACAGCTCCTATGGAACAGTCCATAAATGTCTTAATGCGTGTTTCGCATCTCAACATAGGCCTCAGAACCAGCTCCTGCGGAACAGTCCATAACAGTTCTAACGTGCTGTGTTTCCCAACACGTGCCGCTTTGCTACTGGGTGACACACCAACATCATTCTTCCGTGACAGCTTCCATGTCACCATTCTGTATCTTCTGTTACATGATTTGTAGTATTGTAATATCTTTCTTTAGTATTCTCATGTTAGCCTTTTCCTGTCATCTTGGGAAATAAATAAGACTTTGATTTATTAAGCCATGTGCTTAATTTCATAGTTAACCTTGTATTATAGTGATATCATCAGTAACATGTGATCAGAGTTTTAATAGACTAGCTAACTAGGGGAATAGACAAGTTAACATATTGGTGCAATAGATAGAGGGAATAACCACCCCCGAATAATACTTGTTTGCACCAATTACTTCAACTATTGTACAATCTATTGAAAATAAACCCCACCCCTCTTACATCAGATATCAAAAAGTTTTAGGGGTGCGCTACATACAGAGTGCAGGGTTCAGGAACGTGTTATGTACAGAGTGCAAGGTTCAGGAGGACGCTACAAAGGAGCATGGGGGAACTCATGTCTATAATGGAGGTGGTAGTGACATCTGATTGCCTCTAGGGGGATCAGGAAGGAATTTTTTTCCCCTGCTATAGCAAATTGGAGCATGCTTTGCTGGGGTTTTTCGCCTTTCTCTGGATCAACTGTGGGTGAAGGATTTTGCATATGAGATTTTCTTTTTTTTGGTTGAACTGGATGGACTTGTGTCTTTTTTTCAACCTGACTATGTAACTATGCTACATACAGAATGCAGAGCTCAAGAGTGCGCTATGCACAGAGTGCAGGGTTCAGGGTACACTACAAACAGAGTGCAGGGTTTTGAGTTATGCTATGTACAGAAAGCAGGGTTCAGGGGTGCGCTACGTACAGAATGCAGGGTTCAGATGTGCACTATGTAAAGAATGCAGGGTTCAGGGGTGTGCTGTGTACAGAGTCCAAGGTTCAGGCCTGCGCTGTGTACAGAGTCCAAGGCTCAGGAGTGCTCTGTGTACAGATTGCAGGGTTCAGGGGTACTCTGTGTACAGAGTACAGGGTTTAGGGGTGTGCTGTGTACAGAGCTCAAGGCTTAGGGGGCAATACATAAAGAGTGCGAAGTTCAGGAGTTGTGCTATGCACAGAGTGCAGGGTTCAGGTGGTACGCTATGCACAGAGTGCAGGGTTCAGGGGTGCGCTGCGAACAGAGTGCAGGGTTCAAGGGTGCGCTGTGAACAGAGTGCAGGGTTGCGCTACATACAGAATGCAGGTTTCAGGGGTGCGCTATGTATGGAGTGCAGAGTTAAAGATCATAGACTTAATAATAGCATGCAATGCCAAGCCGCAGTTTCTGAAGCTAGCAAAATACTTTCTTGTATTAAAAGAGGTATGGATTGGAGAGAGAGAGAGAGAGAGAGAGAGAGAGAGAGAGAGAGAGAGAGAGAGAGAATTTTGCCTCTGTGCAAATCATTAGTAAGACCTCATCTGGAACATGGAGTTCAGTTTTGGGCACAAGTTCACAAAATTGATATCAGAGAACTGGAGAAAGTGCAGAGAAGGGTAACAAGAATGATGAGAGGCATCCTACTGTAACTATAAATTATGTTAAAAGGCAGAACACACTTTAGGTGATTGTAGCTGTATTAGTGCACTTGCAATAAGAACAATTGAGGACTGTCCGTGATACTTTTTTTGTTTGCACTAACATCCAAATTTTCACTAATACCTAAAGTTTTAGCAGAGTGTTAAGTAGGACAATCTCTGAGATAAAAGCAAAAAAAGAAAACACAAACAAGCTTACACAACATCGGTAATTAAACTTGGATAGTTAGTAAGATAAGGAAGGAAGAGGGCAAGGAGGAGTAATAGTCACAAAGGTGTGTGTGTGTGTTTTTTTGGTGGGGGGGGTTGGTTATATAGGTGTTATAAAACTGTTGGATAATGATTTAGAAAACCAAGGTCCACATTTTCTCAGAGATTGTCTTAAGCTGCCCATAGACGGTTTGAATCTTGGCTGGTTCAGCAGGTTTAAAACCACTCTATGGCCTGTTGAAAAAATGGGGGACTTGAGGCCACAGAGAGGCCAAAGGGACTTTTACGGTGCTCGATAAACAAAGTGAGAATTTATAAAAAAATATATTTTATTTAATAAATCTTTTTAAAAAGACAGACATGAGACAAAACACTGATGAATGTTTACAGAACAATTTTAGTAAAAATATGATACAGAGCTTAATACCACTGCTTGTGGTATGTACGGACACCCGGGGCACTCAGCGGCATGGTCTCCAATCAATATTCCGACTGCTCTGTGCCCCTTCTATGAGGACCGCCTGAGGCTCATGCATCCCAGCTCCACTATTTTCCAGTCTCTTTTTTTTCCCCTCATAGACTGGGAGGTACCATTGTCCTCCCTTTGTCTATCTCCGAGGGCTCTCTCTGTGTCTTGCTCCAGGCACCGGATTTTCCAAAATAACCGCCAGTCAATGAACGCTCCTGCGTCATTGACTTCGCCGCCATTTTGCAGCCTGGATACGTGCGTATGCGCGGTCCTCTCGTTTGGTCTGCAGCGTGACGGCGAGTCAGATGCCGTCACGCTGGAGAGGGGTATAAAGCGGGGTGTTCCCCGCCACCCTCTGTCATTCCCTCCGACGCCAGGCAGACAACGCTGCGGTCCCTCTGGTGGACCACTTCGGTGTTCTTTTCTGCCAATTGTGTCTCCTTCAAATAAGTCTCCAACTCCGCTCCAGCATTGATTTGTTATCAGCTTTGTTCCTGCTATCATTATTTTCCTACTGGTGAAAAAATATAGTTTTTCTTTTTTTGTTTTTTTAAATTTATAGGTCCCCAGCTATGGGAAATATAGCGCCTTCTTATGCTGTTTGACCCGCAGGTTCCATGTGGGGTCATTTTCACATCCTGCAAAGTTGCGCTTGCTTTCCGCTGTGTTTAAGGAACCCTTTACTAAGAGGCTATTTGCTTTTAACCATCCTCTGGATGTAACTTTGACTTATTGATTCTACTCACCTGAAGAGGTATTTGCAACCAATATTCTTATCTTTCACTACCCCAGGGTGGTTTACTACAAGTATTTTTTATAATACCCACTCCCTGATGCTTACCTTTTGACACAAATGTATTTGATTCCTTCTCTTCTTACAGAGAGTTTCATCTACTCTACATACCGAGATCCTTTTTGCCCCTCTCTGCATGCCTTACCAGGGAGTCAGGGCTGGAGGGCATAACCCATGTGTGCACAATTTTGAGTTTCAAATAAATATCTACAGTTACTTCCAGTTTTTACGATACTGGTAAGGTGGAGTGTTTGTGGTGTATTTTTTTCTTTTTCAATATCACTACTATTATTATTGTTTTCAAATGTATTATTATTCTTTGTTGTAATTCCGCTGACACATTATGTAGCGATATTTATACCTTGCAATGATCCATACTCAAAAATGTATTGTATTGATGTATACCTGTATACCAATTGAATTTAATATGGTTGTTATATATATCTTTGGACATGAATATGTATAGCTTATCTCTTATTCTATAGTTGATCAGATCCCACGTTATATCTCCTGAAGAAGCTTAAGAAAGCGAAACATGTCAAGAAAGTGGTATTAAGCTCTGTATCATATTTTTACTAAAATTGTTCTTTAAACATTCATCAGTGTTTTGTCTCATGTCTGTCTTTTTTAAAATATTATTAAATAAAATATATATTTTTATAAATTCTCACTTTGTTTATCGAGCACCGTAAAAGTCCCTTGGCCTCTCTGTGGCCTCAAGTCCCCCTTTTTTTCAATTTACCTATTGGGATGTGGTGTTCTTGTTTGACTCCTCCCCTCTATCCCTATGATATAATTTACCAAGGT
Organism: Aquarana catesbeiana; assembly: GCF_042186555.1. Classification (NCBI taxonomy): domain Eukaryota; kingdom Metazoa; phylum Chordata; class Amphibia; order Anura; family Ranidae; genus Aquarana; species Aquarana catesbeiana. The sequence goes on from NC_133325.1 coordinate 521,688,422, forward strand.
GTTACCCACCTATCACTTATCTAGAGGTGAGGATTTTCAAACTTATCTTAAATCAAATTTGTAATCAATCAATATTATCAACATTGTTGGTCTATTTTTTTTTTTTATTTCACCTAACAATTAATTTTTTTTTTTCTTCTTCCTCTATCATGGCTAATTATTGTGGCAATGCATTCGAAGGATTTATGGATCAGATCCACAAGTCCCAGATTGCCACAGGGGGTGGTTTATCCATGGATCGTTTCTTTCTCCGCCTCCAGAGAATGCTAGAGAAAAAAGCCAGAATCTACTGGAATAAATGGTATTTTTCCAAATATTTAGATGACCAAATTGCTCCGTGAGGATTAAGAATTCAAATCTTCCCTACAGTTAGCAAATTGGAACAAGAATTTAAAACCAATTGGGGGTCTAATCTCCAATCTCCAACCCCTTTTTTCTTTCCACCATCTGTTGATGACATCTGACAAGACGCATTTCCCAGAACCAGTGGTTATTATGCTTTTTTGACTTGTCTGGCGTACGCCATTTCAGGTCAATTTTTTCCGGTAAGCCTCCTCTACTCCTGGTGTTGGCCCTGGCACTGATGTACAATCTATGCACACTTGTGGTTTCCCTTCTGCCCACTCGCCAGATTTGGTGCGACTTTGGTGCGACTTCTGCCCACTCGCCAGATTTGGTGCGACTAAAATTCTGTGAATACCATCTGGCCATGCATCACCCCCTTTGAACTCTGTTGATGTTTTCTTCACTATTTTTCTACACATTTTTTATGGACTTTTAAAGTTTTATGTTTGGTGTCTGGCTCATGGAACCAGCACGGGTTTCTACTAATCACTGGCACATCTGATGATTAAGCATTATTGTGTATTTACTTTATATGTGATCAACACTGATTAATTATTTGACACTATCCATTTTATGATCATACATTTTTTGGTAGTATTCACTATTTTTATATGTTTTTATTGTAATACACACGGCTGTGGATGTGATATATAGCGCCACACTTTTGTTTCTTTTGTTTTTTTTCTGCCTTGAGTCTATAGGTGTGTTGGCTGCTTTTCACTTTCTTTCTAAACGTAGCGCTGTACTTAATTTTTATTTTTAATCTCCAATCTTGTTCTATGAAAATGATGGAATTTCAGCAATGAACTGGCCTCTCTGGACAAAGAGATCGAAAAACTATACGGTGAAAATAGCTCTATTGTTTCTAGTGAGCTCTTTCCTACCCGAGAGGGCGCTCTGAAAACACATTTAGAGACGTATGTGGCTGAAGTTTTAAAGACTAAAGAAAAGAAATTTGTAAGAGACAAATTATCTTATGATAATAACCAAGCCTACAACTGGGCCCCGACCAAAACCAACAGAAGACGTAATTTAAGAATGCGGACTTCTAAGGATGCCCACTCTGAACCTAATGACTCTGACACCTCTTCTGCTTCTTCTCTTTCCTCACAGGCACTCGATCGCACTACAGGTCAAAAGGACTCTGGATCTTCTAAACGTACCAACGGTAATGCTAACACGCCCATTGGGCCAATTAAACGTCACCAAAACACCAATCGGGCACCGATTCACACGAGAGCCACTACTGCCAAAATTAACACTGCTTCTTACGCACCGGGTCACCGGGACACTACTTCTAACATCAATGCCACTTATTCACCACTCCAAACATCAGCATCACAAGTAAGTAATGTCAATGACATAATTACCCAGTCGGATTTTCATCCGGCTCCGATCTTTACACAACCAGTGCATGATCCAAAAAAGACGACCAATGCGGAGTCATTGCTTCAGAAACAGCCGAAAAATTCGAAGTAATCAATTTGTCCTCTGTTCCCCTGAGCACTGATCAAGTTTCTGTCTTGGAACTAGGATTAACCTTTTGTCCGACACAGAAAATTGATCAGTTCGAACTTATTAAAGACCTTAACTTATTTTCTCACAAGCTTATGCTTCGCATTCTGTATGACAAATCCAAACAACGCACTCAAATGACATCCCCTGAGGAATCCTCATGGAAAAACATGACTTTAGACTACATTAAAGCCATGGAGGAGCTCATGGAGCTATGGGATGAGGGACACATTGACGAAACGGAACTCATGGAAGCCCATACCTTACATCAGGAGGGACCTATTGGCCCCTCATTTTCTGCCCCTCCCCCTGGGCTCTCTCCTCCCCCAGGGAGTACAAATCTAAATCTAAGACCTTTCCCACACTACAGGGTAACCCCAACATTTGGGCTTTTACCCAACAAGTTACGGATGACATTTGTAGGACCAAATGGAAAGGTTTGTCACAGTCTAACTTGACATGTCAACAGAAAGCAGCTCTCAAGTCATTGCAATCGGACCCACGTCTGATTGTAAAACCTTCAGACAAGGGAGGCAACCTTGTTGTTATGACTACCGACCAGTACGAGTCCATGGTCTTGCATCTCCTGCAAAATCGGGACTGGTACAAAAAAGTGTCCGCAGCCCATGTCAACAACATGACCATCCGCTACAGACAACTAATTGGGACCGCCTATCATCAAGGCTTAATCACAAAACAGACATGGGTCTTTCTCAATGTCCCCTGCCCCCGGATTCCCACACTATATGCCCTCCCTAAGATCCACAAGGATCTACAGAATCCCCCTGGCCATCTGATATTATCCGGAAATGGATGCTTAACTGAAAATGCTAGCCAACTGGTCGACGACTTCCTTAGACCCCATGTCGAGGGTCTGGCATCGTATCTACAAGATACTAGTGATCTTCTCAGAACCCTAGACGGCTTAGCCATTCCTGAGGAAGCGTGGCTTGTTACCCTGGATGTGGAAGCCCTCTACAACTCCATCCCCCATCATTTGGGGGTGGCAGTTGTGGAGGGCTTCATCTCTCAAAATACTGATGTGTCTTTGGCCTATAATGGGTTCATTTTGGACCTCTTGAGGTTCATTCAGACAAACAACATTTTTATGTTTGCACGCTCCCATTACCTCCAGGTGCAGGGGGTCGCTATGGGGACCAAATGTGCCCCCTCCTATGCAAACCTGTACCTGGGGGAGTGGGAGCAAAACCTGTTTTTCAGGGATGACATGCATACCCTGTTGGAACACATACCAATTTGGAGACTTTACATTGACGACGTATTCCTTATCTGGATGGGCAGTAGGGAGGATCTCTCTCATTTTTTTGAAGGCCTAAAATTAAATTCATACAACCTGACCTTCACCATGGAAGCAGATCAGTCCACCCTTACCTTTTTGGATATAACAATTTTTGTTAATCCTGATAGAACTATAGGGACCACCCTCTTTCGGAAGCCCTCAGCGGGGAAATTCTCTCCTGCATGCTACCAGTTCACATCCACTTTCCATGATAACCAATGTTCCGTATGGACAATATTTGAGACTAAGAAGAAATTGTAGTGAAAATGCCCATTTTGAATCTGAGGCCAAAGCATTAAGAGACCGCCTTAGATTGCGTGGCTACAGTAATAAATGCCTTAAAAGAGCCTATTTAGGGGCCAAAAAGCAGGACCGTACCCATTTCATCAATGGTCGAACCACCCCCAGACCGGATTCCGGTCTGAGATTAATTACTAGATTTTCTGGACAACACCAGCAGGTTCGGGATCTTTTACAGAAACATTGGTATCTACTGATGGGAGATCCCAATGTCTCCAAACACATAAAAGATCACCCGGAAATCACAAATAGACGCTCTCGCTCAATTAGGGACCATATTGTCCACAGCCATTATGTCCCTCTCTCTAAAAACAACACTAACGTTAAGGGGACCAGACCTTGTCATAAGTGTGATTTTTTAGATATATCTACGCATCACGTAATATTGCTATCCCTAAAGGACAAGTCTATAATCCAAATTTTCTGGCCACCTGCCAATCTATTGGCGTGGTCTATTTAATGATATGTGAGTGCAATGCGTTCTATGTGGGGAAGACTAAACGTCCTTTTTTCCATCGAATTAGAGACCACGTCTCCTTGGTCACCAAGAAAAAGATGGAGACCCCCATTAGCCGCTATATAGGTCTATGTCATCAATTTGATGATAAAAAAATGATTTTTTTTGCTCTTGAATACGTCCCCCCAAACGAAAGAAGTGGAGACTATGACAGGATCCTGCTGCAGCGAGAGACCAGGTGGATTTTTGTTTTAAATGCCCTCAAATACCCTGGTTTAAATGATGTCCTAAGCTTTAAGCCCTTTCTATAATAATCATGATTTTTTTTTTTGTCCACCATTTACCCTACACCTAAACATGCTGTGATTAATTATTATTTTTCGATATTGATTATATATTTAATATATATATAT